>NW_026527701.1:0-293569 GCF_022682495.2 Desmodus rotundus | reverse complement strand
CCCGGAACGCAGAATTTGGCGAAAACAGTGGTAGCCCAGCTTCCTCTCGTTCACACTTGGCATAGTCCTGTGCCAACTAGGGTTCTCTCATTTGTTTGGGGGAACGTGATTACGGAACTCTTTGGCTAGCAAAGTTACCGCCTAGGTGATCATACAGAAAACCAATTGAAATGACGTTCTAAATCGGTCGGTTATATCGGCACCCCATACATTTCGCACTCTACTGAAAGGAGTCCATTGACCTAGTGTTACCCGCTGGAGATGAAAGTTGCTAATAAGCCACTTGTGTGAAACATCCTGATTGCCTAGTTGTTTGGAAGCTTTCCATGAATTCCTTGCTGTTCTCTCAGAAGGAAATTCAGTCGAATAGAGTCAGTGGACTGTGAGCTCCATGTGCATATCTACGTTCGAGAAACACTTGTGTCCACAAGACATAGTAGTCAGTACCTGCAGGAAATCTTCGGACTCCGATTGGTTGAAGGAAAAAATAGAGGGGCGAAAAGCCCACACTCGCAGCTCATTGTCCTGCAAAGTTCAGCTACTGCTATGCTCCAGTTCATTCAGTACGGATGGAAAATGATTTCAGAAGCATTTTGGTTAGGACACAACCCACAGCTCTCACATTTGAGACGACTTCTCTTTAAAGATAGAGTTAGGGTTAGGGCTAGCACTAGGGTTACGGTTAGGAGTAGTTTTATTATTAGGGTTAGGGTTAGAGTTAGGGTTACGGATAGGGTTAGGGATAGGGTTAGGGTTAGGGTTAGGGATAGGGTTAGGGATAGGGTTAGGGTTAGGATTGTGGTTTGGGTTAATGTTACATGTAGGTTTAGGGCTAGGGCTAAACGTAGATGATGGCCGCATGTCGAGGAAACTGTGTCGTAGACGATAGTGCAATTCATAGCTCTCATTGTGCTGTACCTTCATTGAGTCCGTTCATGACGAGAAAGTCATTCTGTAGATCGTTGCACTCAAACACAGCAAGGTAAATGAGAAGAGAGCAAAAAGCTGATCATAAGTTCTGAAGAGGTTATGTGATATGGAGCAAGTCACTCATTTCCAATTCAACTGATACGAACATAGTGATGTGGTGCTGCGTTCATGCTTAAAGCCACTTCTCAGGAACATGTTCATTCCCGTGTACTTGGCAGCTTTCACACCGTTCACTCCTGTGCTGTGTCAGAGAAATTCACTCGAATAGAGTAAGGGGACTGCTAGCTGCACAGGCATTGCTACGTTGAAAACACTGTAGGGTCCAAGTGAGGTAGTAGGCTGTTGCTTCTCTTCTTCCTGGGACTACGCTTTTCTGATGGAAAAAGTACCTAGGAGAAAACTCTACTGTAGAAGCTCATTCCCCTTCAAGGATCACAAAGTGCTATGCTAGCATTCCCTCCTTTGCTGACGAGAAATCATTTCAGTAGCTCTTGGGCTATGACACGAGCCAGAGATCCTCTATTGCAGCAAGGTACTTCGACAGGATGCTGACAAGAGTACGCACTATGTGAGACACCACTGCTTTCCTCTCCTACTGAAATGAGAACATCGATAACACGTCAAATAGTGTGGGTGGCTTTTGTGGAAAACACTTTTGGCACGACTTCATACAATTCCTGAATGATGCAGGGGAGCGCACAGTCTTCACTGCTGTATTCTCAGACTGGAATGAATGCCCCGGTAGGCCCATGTGGTAGTTTTAGCTTCTTCGTCCTTTAATGCTTCACGAACGGGTGGAGTCCAAGGGACTTAGTACAGTCTCCGCGCATTTCTCAGGCTACACCCTTCCTCTCCCATTGATCCAGTACTGAAATGAGAACACTGAGAAGTCGTTCAACACTGAGACGGCTTTCGGGAAAAAACCCGCTTCCGACGAAATAGGTTTATTCCCGAGTGATTTGGTGGAGAAAACAAATCTTCACGACTGTATTATCTTCCACTGGGAGCCCCTCAGGCTACTCTGAGATTCACATTCCCGTAGATCTTCAGAGACTTGGAGTCCAAGTCACGTAGCATGGCCTAGCGGCCTTGCAACGTCCGGACACGCTTTCCTCCCGGAACGCAGAATTTGGCGAAAACAGTGGTAGCCCAGCTTCCTCTCGTTCACACTTGGCATAGTCCTGTGCCAACTAGGGTTCTCTCATTTGTTTGGGGGAACGTGATTACGGAACTCTTTGGCTAGCAAAGTTACCGCCTAGGTGATCATACAGAAAACCAATTGAAATGACGTTCTAAATCGGTCGGTTATATCGGCACCCCATACATTTCGCACTCTACTGAAACGAGTCCATTGACCTAGTGTTACCCGCTGGAGATGAAAGTTGCTAATAAGCCACTTGTGTGAAACATCCTGATTGCCTAGTTGTTTGGAAGCTTTCCATGAATTCCTTGCTGTTCTCTCAGAAGGAAATTCAGTCGAATAGAGTCAGTGGACTGTGAGCTCCATGTGCATATCTACGTTCGAGAAACACTTGTGTCCACAAGACATAGTAGTCAGTACCTGCAGGAAATCTTCGGACTCCGATTGGTTGAAGGAAAAAATAGAGGGGCGAAAAGCCCACACTCGCAGCTCATTGTCCTGCAAAGTTCAGCTACTGCTATGCTCCAGTTCATTCAGTACGGATGGAAAATGATTTCAGAAGCATTTTGGTTAGGACACAACCCACAGCTCTCACATTTGAGACGACTTCTCTTTAAAGATAGAGTTAGGGTTAGGGCTAGCACTAGGGTTACGGTTAGGAGTAGTTTTATTATTAGGGTTAGGGTTAGAGTTAGGGTTACGGATAGGGTTAGGGATAGGGTTAGGGTTAGGGTTAGGGATAGGGTTAGGGTTAGGATTGTGGTTTGGGTTAATGTTACATGTAGGTTTAGGGCTAGGGCTAAAGGTAGATGATGGCCGCATGTCGAGGAAACTGTGTCGTAGACGATAGTGCAATTCATAGCTCTCATTGTGCTGTACCTTCATTGAGTCCGTTCATGACGAGAAAGTCATTCTGTAGATCGTTGCACTCAAACACAGCAAGGTAAATGAGAAGAGAGCAAAAAGCTGATCATAAGTTCTGAAGAGGTTATGTGATATGGAGCAAGTCACTCATTTCCAATTCAACTGATACGAACATAGTGATGTGGTGCTGCGTTCATGCTTAAAGCCACTTCTCAGGAACATGTTCATTCCCGTGTACTTGGCAGCTTTCACACCGTTCACTCCTGTGCTGTGTCAGAGAAATTCACTCGAATAGAGTAAGGGGACTGCTAGCTGCACAGGCATTGCTACGTTGAAAACACTGTAGGGTCCAAGTGAGGTAGTAGGCTGTTGCTTCTCTTCTTCCTGGGACTACGCTTTTCTGATGGAAAAAGTACCTAGGAGAAAACTCTACTGTAGAAGCTCATTCCCCTTCAAGGATCACAAAGTGCTATGCTAGCATTCCCTCCTTTGCTGACGAGAAATCATTTCAGTAGCTCTTGGGCTATGACACGAGCCAGAGATCCTCTATTGCAGCAAGGTACTTCGACAGGATGCTGACAAGAGTACGCACTATGTGAGACACCACTGCTTTCCTCTCCTACTGAAATGAGAACATCGATAACACGTCAAATAGTGTGGGTGGCTTTTGTGGAAAACACTTTTGGCACGACTTCATACAATTCCTGAATGATGCAGGGGAGCGCACAGTCTTCACTGCTGTATTCTCAGACTGGAATGAATGCCCCGGTAGGCCCATGTGGTAGTTTTAGCTTCTTCGTCCTTTAATGCTTCACGAACGGGTGGAGTCCAAGGGACTTAGTACAGTCTCCGCGCATTTCTCAGGCTACACCCTTCCTCTCCCATTGATCCAGTACTGAAATGAGAACACTGAGAAGTCGTTCAACACTGAGACGGCTTTCGGGAAAAAACCCGCTTCCGACGAAATAGGTTTATTCCCGAGTGATTTGGTGGAGAAAACAAATCTTCACGACTGTATTATCTTCCACTGGGAGCCCCTCAGGCTACTCTGAGATTCACATTCCCGTAGATCTTCAGAGACTTGGAGTCCAAGTCACGTAGCATGGCCTAGCGGCCTTGCAACGTCCGGACACGCTTTCCTCCCGGAACGCAGAATTTGGGAAAACAGTGGTAGCCCAGCTTCCTCTCGTTCACACTTGGCATAGTCCTGTGCCAACTAGGGTTCTCTCATTTGTTTGGGGGAACGTGATTACGGAACTCTTTGGCTAGCAAAGTTACCGCCTAGGTGATCATACAGAAAACCAATTGAAATGACGTTCTAAATCGGTCGGTTATATCGGCACCCCATACATTTCGCACTCTACTGAAACGAGTCCATTGACCTAGTGTTACCCGCTGGAGATGAAAGTTGCTAATAAGCCACTTGTGTGAAACATCCTGATTGCCTAGTTGTTTGGAAGCTTTCCATGAATTCCTTGCTGTTCTCTCAGAAGGAAATTCAGTCGAATAGAGTCAGTGGACTGTGAGCTCCATGTGCATATCTACGTTCGAGAAACACTTGTGTCCACAAGACATAGTAGTCAGTACCTGCAGGAAATCTTCGGACTCCGATTGGTTGAAGGAAAAAATAGAGGGGCGAAAAGCCCACACTCGCAGCTCATTGTCCTGCAAAGTTCAGCTACTGCTATGCTCCAGTTCATTCAGTACGGATGGAAAATGATTTCAGAAGCATTTTGGTTAGGACACAACCCACAGCTCTCACATTTGAGACGACTTCTCTTTAAAGATAGAGTTAGGGTTAGGGCTAGCACTAGGGTTACGGTTAGGAGTAGTTTTATTATTAGGGTTAGGGTTAGAGTTAGGGTTACGGATAGGGTTAGGGATAGGGTTAGGGTTAGGGTTAGGGATAGGGTTAGGGATAGGGTTAGGGTTAGGATTGTGGTTTGGGTTAATGTTACATGTAGGTTTAGGGCTAGGGCTAAACGTAGATGATGGCCGCATGTCGAGGAAACTGTGTCGTAGACGATAGTGCAATTCATAGCTCTCATTGTGCTGTACCTTCATTGAGTCCGTTCATGACGAGAAAGTCATTCTGTAGATCGTTGCACTCAAACACAGCAAGGTAAATGAGAAGAGAGCAAAAAGCTGATCATAAGTTCTGAAGAGGTTATGTGATATGGAGCAAGTCACTCATTTCCAATTCAACTGATACGAACATAGTGATGTGGTGCTGCGTTCATGCTTAAAGCCACTTCTCAGGAACATGTTCATTCCCGTGTACTTGGCAGCTTTCACACCGTTCACTCCTGTGCTGTGTCAGAGAAATTCACTCGAATAGAGTAAGGGGACTGCTAGCTGCACAGGCATTGCTACGTTGAAAACACTGTAGGGTCCAAGTGAGGTAGTAGGCTGTTGCTTCTCTTCTTCCTGGGACTACGCTTTTCTGATGGAAAAAGTACCTAGGAGAAAACTCTACTGTAGAAGCTCATTCCCCTTCAAGGATCACAAAGTGCTATGCTAGCATTCCCTCCTTTGCTGACGAGAAATCATTTCAGTAGCTCTTGGGCTATGACACGAGCCAGAGATCCTCTATTGCAGCAAGGTACTTCGACAGGATGCTGACAAGAGTACGCACTATGTGAGACACCACTGCTTTCCTCTCCTACTGAAATGAGAACATCGATAACACGTCAAATAGTGTGGGTGGCTTTTGTGGAAAACACTTTTGGCACGACTTCATACAATTCCTGAATGATGCAGGGGAGCGCACAGTCTTCACTGCTGTATTCTCAGACTGGAATGAATGCCCCGGTAGGCCCATGTGGTAGTTTTAGCTTCTTCGTCCTTTAATGCTTCACGAACGGGTGGAGTCCAAGGGACTTAGTACAGTCTCCGCGCATTTCTCAGGCTACACCCTTCCTCTCCCATTGATCCAGTACTGAAATGAGAACACTGAGAAGTCGTTCAACACTGAGACGGCTTTCGGGAAAAAACCCGCTTCCGACGAAATAGGTTTATTCCCGAGTGATTTGGTGGAGAAAACAAATCTTCACGACTGTATTATCTTCCACTGGGAGCCCCTCAGGCTACTCTGAGATTCACATTCCCATAGATCTTCAGAGACTTGGAGTCCAAGTCACGTAGCATGGCCTAGCGGCCTTGCAACGTCCGGACACGCTTTCCTCCCGGAACGCAGAATTTGGCGAAAACAGTGGTAGCCCAGCTTCCTCTCGTTCACACTTGGCATAGTCCTGTGCCAACTAGGGTTCTCTCATTTGTTTGGGGGAACGTGATTACGGAACTCTTTGGCTAGCAAAGTTACCGCCTAGGTGATCATACAGAAAACCAATTGAAATGACGTTCTAAATCGGTCGGTTATATCGGCACCCCATACATTTCGCACTCTACTGAAACGAGTCCATTGACCTAGTGTTACCCGCTGGAGATGAAAGTTGCTAATAAGGCACTTGTGTGAAACATCCTGATTGCCTAGTTGTTTGGAAGCTTTCCATGAATTCCTTGCTGTTCTCTCAGAAGGAAATTCAGTCGAATAGAGTCAGTGGACTGTGAGCTCCATGTGCATATCTACGTTCGAGAAACACTTGTGTCCACAAGACATAGTAGTCAGTACCTGCAGGAAATCTTCGGACTCCGATTGGTTGAAGGAAAAAATAGAGGGGCGAAAAGCCCACACTCGCAGCTCATTGTCCTGCAAAGTTCAGCTACTGCTATGCTCCAGTTCATTCAGTACGGATGGAAAATGATTTCAGAAGCATTTTGGTTAGGACACAACCCACAGCTCTCACATTTGAGACGACTTCTCTTTAAAGATAGAGTTAGGGTTAGGGCTAGCACTAGGGTTACGGTTAGGAGTAGTTTTATTATTAGGGTTAGGGTTAGAGTTAGGGTTACGGATAGGGTTAGGGATAGGGTTAGGGTTAGGGTTAGGGATAGGGTTAGGGTTAGGATTGTGGTTTGGGTTAATGTTACATGTAGGTTTAGGGCTAGGGCTAAAGGTAGATGATGGCCGCATGTCGAGGAAACTGTGTCGTAGACGATAGTGCAATTCATAGCTCTCATTGTGCTGTACCTTCATTGAGTCCGTTCATGACGAGAAAGTCATTCTGTAGATCGTTGCACTCAAACACAGCAAGGTAAATGAGAAGAGAGCAAAAAGCTGATCATAAGTTCTGAAGAGGTTATGTGATATGGAGCAAGTCACTCATTTCCAATTCAACTGATACGAACATAGTGATGTGGTGCTGCGTTCATGCTTAAAGCCACTTCTCAGGAACATGTTCATTCCCGTGTACTTGGCAGCTTTCACACCGTTCACTCCTGTGCTGTGTCAGAGAAATTCACTCGAATAGAGTAAGGGGACTGCTAGCTGCACAGGCATTGCTACGTTGAAAACACTGTAGGGTCCAAGTGAGGTAGTAGGCTGTTGCTTCTCTTCTTCCTGGGACTACGCTTTTCTGATGGAAAAAGTACCTAGGAGAAAACTCTACTGTAGAAGCTCATTCCCCTTCAAGGATCACAAAGTGCTATGCTAGCATTCCCTCCTTTGCTGACGAGAAATCATTTCAGTAGCTCTTGGGCTATGACACGAGCCAGAGATCCTCTATTGCAGCAAGGTACTTCGACAGGATGCTGACAAGAGTACGCACTATGTGAGACACCACTGCTTTCCTCTCCTACTGAAATGAGAACATCGATAACACGTCAAATAGTGTGGGTGGCTTTTGTGGAAAACACTTTTGGCACGACTTCATACAATTCCTGAATGATGCAGGGGAGCGCAAAGTCTTCACTGCTGTATTCTCAGACTGGAATGAATGCCCCGGTAGGCCCATGTGGTAGTTTTAGCTTCTTCGTCCTTTAATGCTTCACGAACGGGTGGAGTCCAAGGGACGTAGTACAGTCTCCACGCATTTCTCAGGCTACACCCTTCTTCTCCCATTGGTCCAGTACTGAAATGAGAACACTGAGAAGTCGTTCAACACTGAGAGGGCTTTGGGGAAAAAAACCCGCTTCCGACGAAATAGGTTTATTCCCGAGTGATTTGGAGGAGAAAACAAATCTTCACGACTGTATTATCTTCCACTGGGAGCCCCAAAGGCTACTCTGAGATTCACATTCCCGTAGATCTTCAGAGACTTGGAGTCCAAGTCACGTAGCATGGCCTAGCGGCCTTGCAACGTCCGGACACGCTTTCCTCCCGGAACGCAGAATTTGGCGAAAACAGTGGTAGCCCAGCTTCCTCTCGTTCACACTTGGCATAGTCCTGTGCCAACTAGGGTTCTCTCATTTGTTTGGGGGAACGTGATTACGGAACTCTTTGGCTAGCAAAGTTACCGCCTAGGTGATCATACAGAAAACCAATTGAAATGACGTTCTAAATCGGTCGGTTATATCGGCACCCCATACATTTCGCACTCTACTGAAACGAGTCCATTGACCTAGTGTTACCCGCTGGAGATGAAAGTTGCTAATAAGGCACTTGTGTGAAACATCCTGATTGCCTAGTTGTTTGGAAGCTTTCCATGAATTCCTTGCTGTTCTCTCAGAAGGAAATTCAGTCGAATAGAGTCAGTGGACTGTGAGCTCCATGTGCATATCTACGTTCGAGAAACACTTGTGTCCACAAGACATAGTAGTCAGTACCTGCAGGAAATCTTCGGACTCCGATTGGTTGAAGGAAAAAATAGAGGGGCGAAAAGCCCACACTCGCAGCTCATTGTCCTGCAAAGTTCAGCTACTGCTATGCTCCAGTTCATTCAGTACGGATGGAAAATGATTTCAGAAGCATTTTGGTTAGGACACAACCCACAGCTCTCACATTTGAGACGACTTCTCTTTAAAGATAGAGTTAGGGTTAGGGCTAGCACTAGGGTTACGGTTAGGAGTAGTTTTATTATTAGGGTTAGGGTTAGAGTTAGGGTTACGGATAGGGTTAGGGATAGGGTTAGGGTTAGGGTTAGGGATAGGGTTAGGGTTAGGATTGTGGTTTGGGTTAATGTTACATGTAGGTTTAGGGCTAGGGCTAAAGGTAGATGATGGCCGCATGTCGAGGAAACTGTGTCGTAGACGATAGTGCAATTCATAGCTCTCATTGTGCTGTACCTTCATTGAGTCCGTTCATGACGAGAAAGTCATTCTGTAGATCGTTGCACTCAAACACAGCAAGGTAAATGAGAAGAGAGCAAAAAGCTGATCATAAGTTCTGAAGAGGTTATGTGATATGGAGCAAGTCACTCATTTCCAATTCAACTGATACGAACATAGTGATGTGGTGCTGCGTTCATGCTTAAAGCCACTTCTCAGGAACATGTTCATTCCCGTGTACTTGGCAGCTTTCACACCGTTCACTCCTGTGCTGTGTCAGAGAAATTCACTCGAGTAGAGTAAGGGGACTGCTAGCTGCACAGGCATTGCTACGTTGAAAACACTGTAGGGTCCAAGTGAGGTAGTAGGCTGTTGCTTCTCTTCTTCCTGGGACTACGCTTTTCTGATGGAAAAAGTACCTAGGAGAAAACTCTACTGTAGAAGCTCATTCCCCTTCAAGGATCACAAAGTGCTATGCTAGCATTCCCTCCTTTGCTGACGAGAAATCATTTCAGTAGCTCTTGGGCTATGACACGAGCCAGAGATCCTCTATTGCAGCAAGGTACTTCGACAGGATGCTGACAAGAGTACGCACTATGTGAGACACCACTGCTTTCCTCTCCTACTGAAATGAGAACATCGATAACACGTCAAATAGTGTGGGTGGCTTTTGTGGAAAACACTTTTGGCACGACTTCATACAATTCCTGAATGATGCAGGGGAGCGCACAGTCTTCACTGCTGTATTCTCAGACTGGAATGAATGCCCCGGTAGGCCCATGTGGTAGTTTTAGCTTCTTCGTCCTTTAATGCTTCACGAACGGGTGGAGTCCAAGGGACTTAGTACAGTCTCCGCGCATTTCTCAGGCTACACCCTTCCTCTCCCATTGATCCAGTACTGAAATGAGAACACTGAGAAGTCGTTCAACACTGAGACGGCTTTCGGGAAAAAACCCGCTTCCGACGAAATAGGTTTATTCCCGAGTGATTTGGTGGAGAAAACAAATCTTCACGACTGTATTATCTTCCACTGGGAGCCCCTCAGGCTACTCTGAGATTCACATTCCCGTAGATCTTCAGAGACTTGGAGTCCAAGTCACGTAGCATGGCCTAGCGGCCTTGCAACGTCCGGACACGCTTTCCTCCCGGAACGCAGAATTTGGCGAAAACAGTGGTAGCCCAGCTTCCTCTCGTTCACACTTGGCATAGTCCTGTGCCAACTAGGGTTCTCTCATTTGTTTGGGGGAACGTGATTACGGAACTCTTTGGCTAGCAAAGTTACCGCCTAGGTGATCATACAGAAAACCAATTGAAATGACGTTCTAAATCAGTCGGTTATATCGGCACCCCCATACATTTCGCACTCTACTGAAACGAGTCCATTGACCTAGTGTTACCCGCTGGAGATGAAAGTTGCTAATAAGGCACTTGTGTGAAACATCCTGATTGCCTAGTTGTTTGGAAGCTTTCCATGAATTCCTTGCTGTTCTCTCAGAAGGAAATTCAGTCGAATAGAGTCAGTGGACTGTGAGCTCCATGTGCATATCTACGTTCGAGAAACACTTGTGTCCACAAGACATAGTAGTCAGTACCTGCAGGAAATCTTCGGACTCCGATTGGTTGAAGGAAAAACCAGAGGGGCGAAAAGCCCACACTCGCAGCTCATTGTCCTGCAAAGTTCAGCTACTGCTATGCTCCAGTTCATTCAGTACGGATGGAAAATGATTTCAGAAGCATTTTGGTTAGGACACAACCCACAGCTCTCACATTTGAGACGACTTCTCTTTAAAGATAGAGTTAGGGTTAGGGCTAGCACTAGGGTTACGGTTAGGAGTAGTTTTATTATTAGGGTTAGGGTTAGAGTTAGGGTTACGGATAGGGTTAGGGATAGGGTTAGGGTTAGGGTTAGGGATAGGGTTAGGGTTAGGATTGTGGTTTGGGTTAATGTTACATGTAGGTTTAGGGCTAGGGCTAAAGGTAGATGATGGCCGCATGTCGAGGAAACTGTGTCGTAGACGATAGTGCAATTCATAGCTCTCATTGTGCTGTACCTTCATTGAGTCCGTTCATGACGAGAAAGTCATTCTGTAGATCGTTGCACTCAAACACAGCAAGGTAAATGAGAAGAGAGCAAAAAGCTGATCATAAGTTCTGAAGAGGTTATGTGATATGGAGCAAGTCACTCATTTCCAATTCAACTGATACGAACATAGTGATGTGGTGCTGCGTTCATGCTTAAAGCCACTTCTCAGGAACATGTTCATTCCCGTGTACTTGGCAGCTTTCACACCGTTCACTCCTGTGCTGTGTCAGAGAAATTCACTCGAATAGAGTAAGGGGACTGCTAGCTGCACAGGCATTGCTACGTTGAAAACACTGTAGGGTCCAAGTGAGGTAGTAGGCTGTTGCTTCTCTTCTTCCTGGGACTACGCTTTTCTGATGGAAAAAGTACCTAGGAGAAAACTCTACTGTAGAAGCTCATTCCCCTTCAAGGATCACAAAGTGCTATGCTAGCATTCCCTCCTTTGCTGACGAGAAATCATTTCAGTAGCTCTTGGGCTATGACACGAGCCAGAGATCCTCTATTGCAGCAAGGTACTTCGACAGGATGCTGACAAGAGTACGCACTATGTGAGACACCACTGCTTTCCTCTCCTACTGAAATGAGAACATCGATAACACGTCAAATAGTGTGGGTGGCTTTTGTGGAAAACACTTTTGGCACGACTTCATACAATTCCTGAATGATGCAGGGGAGCGCACAGTCTTCACTGCTGTATTCTCAGACTGGAATGAATGCCCCGGTAGGCCCATGTGGTAGTTTTAGCTTCTTCGTCCTTTAATGCTTCACGAACGGGTGGAGTCCAAGGGACTTAGTACAGTCTCCGCGCATTTCTCAGGCTACACCCTTCCTCTCCCATTGATCCAGTACTGAAATGAGAACACTGAGAAGTCGTTCAACACTGAGACGGCTTTCGGGAAAAAACCCGCTTCCGACGAAATAGGTTTATTCCCGAGTGATTTGGTGGAGAAAACAAATCTTCACGACTGTATTATCTTCCACTGGGAGCCCCTCAGGCTACTCTGAGATTCACATTCCCGTAGATCTTCAGAGACTTGGAGTCCAAGTCACGTAGCATGGCCTAGCGGCCTTGCAACGTCCGGACACGCTTTCCTCCCGGAACGCAGAATTTGGCGAAAACAGTGGTAGCCCAGCTTCCTCTCGTTCACACTTGGCATAGTCCTGTGCCAACTAGGGTTCTCTCATTTGTTTGGGGGAACGTGATTACGGAACTCTTTGGCTAGCAAAGTTACCGCCTAGGTGATCATACAGAAAACCAATTGAAATGACGTTCTAAATCGGTCGGTTATATCGGCACCCCATACATTTCGCACTCTACTGAAACGAGTCCATTGACCTAGTGTTACCCGCTGGAGATGAAAGTTGCTAATAAGGCACTTGTGTGAAACATCCTGATTGCCTAGTTGTTTGGAAGCTTTCCATGAATTCCTTGCTGTTCTCTCAGAAGGAAATTCAGTCGAATAGAGTCAGTGGACTGTGAGCTCCATGTGCATATCTACGTTCGAGAAACACTTGTGTCCACAAGACATAGTAGTCAGTACCTGCAGGAAATCTTCGGACTCCGATTGGTTGAAGGAAAAAATAGAGGGGCGAAAAGCCCACACTCGCAGCTCATTGTCCTGCAAAGTTCAGCTACTGCTATGCTCCAGTTCATTCAGTACGGATGGAAAATGATTTCAGAAGCATTTTGGTTAGGACACAACCCACAGCTCTCACATTTGAGACGACTTCTCTTTAAAGATAGAGTTAGGGTTAGGGCTAGCACTAGGGTTACGGTTAGGAGTAGTTTTATTATTAGGGTTAGGGTTAGAGTTAGGGTTACGGATAGGGTTAGGGATAGGGTTAGGGTTAGGGTTAGGGATAGGGTTAGGGTTAGGATTGTGGTTTGGGTTAATGTTACATGTAGGTTTAGGGCTAGGGCTAAAGGTAGATGATGGCCGCATGTCGAGGAAACTGTGTCGTAGACGATAGTGCAATTCATAGCTCTCATTGTGCTGTACCTTCATTGAGTCCGTTCATGACGAGAAAGTCATTCTGTAGATCGTTGCACTCAAACACAGCAAGGTAAATGAGAAGAGAGCAAAAAGCTGATCATAAGTTCTGAAGAGGTTATGTGATATGGAGCAAGTCACTCATTTCCAATTCAACTGATACGAACATAGTGATGTGGTGCTGCGTTCATGCTTAAAGCCACTTCTCAGGAACATGTTCATTCCCGTGTACTTGGCAGCTTTCACACCGTTCACTCCTGTGCTGTGTCAGAGAAATTCACTCGAATAGAGTAAGGGGACTGCTAGCTGCACAGGCATTGCTACGTTGAAAACACTGTAGGGTCCAAGTGAGGTAGTAGGCTGTTGCTTCTCTTCTTCCTGGGACTACGCTTTTCTGATGGAAAAAGTACCTAGGAGAAAACTCTACTGTAGAAGCTCATTCCCCTTCAAGGATCACAAAGTGCTATGCTAGCATTCCCTCCTTTGCTGACGAGAAATCATTTCAGTAGCTCTTGGGCTATGACACGAGCCAGAGATCCTCTATTGCAGCAAGGTACTTCGACAGGATGCTGACAAGAGTACGCACTATGTGAGACACCACTGCTTTCCTCTCCTACTGAAATGAGAACATCGATAACACGTCAAATAGTGTGGGTGGCTTTTGTGGAAAACACTTTTGGCACGACTTCATACAATTCCTGAATGATGCAGGGGAGCGCACAGTCTTCACTGCTGTATTCTCAGACTGGAATGAATGCCCCGGTAGGCCCATGTGGTAGTTTTAGCTTCTTCGTCCTTTAATGCTTCACGAACGGGTGGAGTCCAAGGGACTTAGTACAGTCTCCGCGCATTTCTCAGGCTACACCCTTCCTCTCCCATTGATCCAGTACTGAAATGAGAACACTGAGAAGTCGTTCAACACTGAGACGGCTTTCGGGAAAAAACCCGCTTCCGACGAAATAGGTTTATTCCCGAGTGATTTGGTGGAGAAAACAAATCTTCACGACTGTATTATCTTCCACTGGGAGCCCCTCAGGCTACTCTGAGATTCACATTCCCGTAGATCTTCAGAGACTTGGAGTCCAAGTCACGTAGCATGGCCTAGCGGCCTTGCAACGTCCGGACACGCTTTCCTCCCGGAACGCAGAATTTGGCGAAAACAGTGGTAGCCCAGCTTCCTCTCGTTCACACTTGGCATAGTCCTGTGCCAACTAGGGTTCTCTCATTTGTTTGGGGGAACGTGATTACGGAACTCTTTGGCTAGCAAAGTTACCGCCTAGGTGATCATACAGAAAACCAATTGAAATGACGTTCTAAATCGGTCGGTTATATCGGCACCCCATACATTTCGCACTCTACTGAAACGAGTCCATTGACCTAGTGTTACCCGCTGGAGATGAAAGTTGCTAATAAGGCACTTGTGTGAAACATCCTGATTGCCTAGTTGTTTGGAAGCTTTCCATGAATTCCTTGCTGTTCTCTCAGAAGGAAATTCAGTCGAATAGAGTCAGTGGACTGTGAGCTCCATGTGCATATCTACGTTCGAGAAACACTTGTGTCCACAAGACATAGTAGTCAGTACCTGCAGGAAATCTTCGGACTCCGATTGGTTGAAGGAAAAAATAGAGGGGCGAAAAGCCCACACTCGCAGCTCATTGTCCTGCAAAGTTCAGCTACTGCTATGCTCCAGTTCATTCAGTACGGATGGAAAATGATTTCAGAAGCATTTTGGTTAGGACACAACCCACAGCTCTCACATTTGAGACGACTTCTCTTTAAAGATAGAGTTAGGGTTAGGGCTAGCACTAGGGTTACGGTTAGGAGTAGTTTTATTATTAGGGTTAGGGTTAGAGTTAGGGTTACGGATAGGGTTAGGGATAGGGTTAGGGTTAGGGTTAGGGATAGGGTTAGGGTTAGGATTGTGGTTTGGGTTAATGTTACATGTAGGTTTAGGGCTAGGGCTAAAGGTAGATGATGGCCGCATGTCGAGGAAACTGTGTCGTAGACGATAGTGCAATTCATAGCTCTCATTGTGCTGTACCTTCATTGAGTCCGTTCATGACGAGAAAGTCATTCTGTAGATCGTTGCACTCAAACACAGCAAGGTAAATGAGAAGAGAGCAAAAAGCTGATCATAAGTTCTGAAGAGGTTATGTGATATGGAGCAAGTCACTCATTTCCAATTCAACTGATACGAACATAGTGATGTGGTGCTGCGTTCATGCTTAAAGCCACTTCTCAGGAACATGTTCATTCCCGTGTACTTGGCAGCTTTCACACCGTTCACTCCTGTGCTGTGTCAGAGAAATTCACTCGAATAGAGTAAGGGGACTGCTAGCTGCACAGGCATTGCTACGTTGAAAACACTGTAGGGTCCAAGTGAGGTAGTAGGCTGTTGCTTCTCTTCTTCCTGGGACTACGCTTTTCTGATGGAAAAAGTACCTAGGAGAAAACTCTACTGTAGAAGCTCATTCCCCTTCAAGGATCACAAAGTGCTATGCTAGCATTCCCTCCTTTGCTGACGAGAAATCATTTCAGTAGCTCTTGGGCTATGACACGAGCCAGAGATCCTCTATTGCAGCAAGGTACTTCGACAGGATGCTGACAAGAGTACGCACTATGTGAGACACCACTGCTTTCCTCTCCTACTGAAATGAGAACATCGATAACACGTCAAATAGTGTGGGTGGCTTTTGTGGAAAACACTTTTGGCACGACTTCATACAATTCCTGAATGATGCAGGGGAGCGCACAGTCTTCACTGCTGTATTCTCAGACTGGAATGAATGCCCCGGTAGGCCCATGTGGTAGTTTTAGCTTCTTCGTCCTTTAATGCTTCACGAACGGGTGGAGTCCAAGGGACTTAGTACAGTCTCCGCGCATTTCTCAGGCTACACCCTTCCTCTCCCATTGATCCAGTACTGAAATGAGAACACTGAGAAGTCGTTCAACACTGAGACGGCTTTCGGGGAAAAAACCCGCTTCCGACGAAATAGGTTTATTCCCGAGTGATTTGGTGGAGAAAACAAATCTTCACGACTGTATTATCTTCCACTGGGAGCCCCTCAGGCTACTCTGAGATTCACATTCCCGTAGATCTTCAGAGACTTGGAGTCCAAGTCACGTAGCATGGCCTAGCGGCCTTGCAACGTCCGGACACGCTTTCCTCCCGGAACGCAGAATTTGGCGAAAACAGTGGTAGCCCAGCTTCCTCTCGTTCACACTTGGCATAGTCCTGTGCCAACTAGGGTTCTCTCATTTGTTTGGGGGAACGTGATTACGGAACTCTTTGGCTAGCAAAGTTACCGCCTAGGTGATCATACAGAAAACCAATTGAAATGACGTTCTAAATCGGTCGGTTATATCGGCACCCCATACATTTCGCACTCTACTGAAACGAGTCCATTGACCTAGTGTTACCCGCTGGAGATGAAAGTTGCTAATAAGCCACTTGTGTGAAACATCCTGATTGCCTAGTTGTTTGGAAGCTTTCCATGAATTCCTTGCTGTTCTCTCAGAAGGAAATTCAGTCGAATAGAGTCAGTGGACTGTGAGCTCCATGTGCATATCTACGTTCGAGAAACACTTGTGTCCACAAGACATAGTAGTCAGTACCTGCAGGAAATCTTCGGACTCCGATTGGTTGAAGGAAAAAATAGAGGGGCGAAAAGCCCACACTCGCAGCTCATTGTCCTGCAAAGTTCAGCTACTGCTATGCTCCAGTTCATTCAGTACGGATGGAAAATGATTTCAGAAGCATTTTGGTTAGGACACAACCCACAGCTCTCACATTTGAGACGACTTCTCTTTAAAGATAGAGTTAGGGTTAGGGCTAGCACTAGGGTTACGGTTAGGAGTAGTTTTATTATTAGGGTTAGGGTTAGAGTTAGGGTTACGGATAGGGTTAGGGATAGGGTTAGGGTTAGGGTTAGGGATAGGGTTAGGGATAGGGTTAGGGTTAGGATTGTGGTTTGGGTTAATGTTACATGTAGGTTTAGGGCTAGGGCTAAACGTAGATGATGGCCGCATGTCGAGGAAACTGTGTCGTAGACGATAGTGCAATTCATAGCTCTCATTGTGCTGTACCTTCATTGAGTCCGTTCATGACGAGAAAGTCATTCTGTAGATCGTTGCACTCAAACACAGCAAGGTAAATGAGAAGAGAGCAAAAAGCTGATCATAAGTTCTGAAGAGGTTATGTGATATGGAGCAAGTCACTCATTTCCAATTCAACTGATACGAACATAGTGATGTGGTGCTGCGTTCATGCTTAAAGCCACTTCTCAGGAACATGTTCATTCCCGTGTACTTGGCAGCTTTCACACCGTTCACTCCTGTGCTGTGTCAGAGAAATTCACTCGAATAGAGTAAGGGGACTGCTAGCTGCACAGGCATTGCTACGTTGAAAACACTGTAGGGTCCAAGTGAGGTAGTAGGCTGTTGCTTCTCTTCTTCCTGGGACTACGCTTTTCTGATGGAAAAAGTACCTAGGAGAAAACTCTACTGTAGAAGCTCATTCCCCTTCAAGGATCACAAAGTGCTATGCTAGCATTCCCTCCTTTGCTGACGAGAAATCATTTCAGTAGCTCTTGGGCTATGACACGAGCCAGAGATCCTCTATTGCAGCAAGGTACTTCGACAGGATGCCGACAAGAGTACGCACTATGTGAGACACCACTGCTTTCCTCTCCTACTGAAATGAGAACATCGATAACACGTCAAATAGTGTGGGTGGCTTTGTGGAAAACACTTTTGGCACGACTTCATACAATTCCTGAATGATGCAGGGGAGCGCACAGTCTTCACTGCTGTATTCTCAGACTGGAATGAATGCCCCGGTAGGCCCATGTGGTAGTTTTAGCTTCTTCGTCCTTTAATGCTTCACGAACGGGTGGAGTCCAAGGGACTTAGTACAGTCTCCGCGCATTTCTCAGGCTACACCCTTCCTCTCCCATTGATCCAGTACTGAAATGAGAACACTGAGAAGTCGTTCAACACTGAGACGGCTTTCGGGAAAAAACCCGCTTCCGACGAAATAGGTTTATTCCCGAGTGATTTGGTGGAGAAAACAAATCTTCACGACTGTATTATCTTCCACTGGGAGCCCCTCAGGCTACTCTGAGATTCACATTCCCGTAGATCTTCAGAGACTTGGAGTCCAAGTCACGTAGCATGGCCTAGCGGCCTTGCAACGTCCGGACACGCTTTCCTCCCGGAACGCAGAATTTGGCGAAAACAGTGGTAGCCCAGCTTCCTCTCGTTCACACTTGGCATAGTCCTGTGCCAACTAGGGTTCTCTCATTTGTTTGGGGGAACGTGATTACGGAACTCTTTGGCTAGCAAAGTTACCGCCTAGGTGATCATACAGAAAACCAATTGAAATGACGTTCTAAATCGGTCGGTTATATCGGCACCCCATACATTTCGCACTCTACTGAAACGAGTCCATTGACCTAGTGTTACCCGCTGGAGATGAAAGTTGCTAATAAGCCACTTGTGTGAAACATCCTGATTGCCTAGTTGTTTGGAAGCTTTCCATGAATTCCTTGCTGTTCTCTCAGAAGGAAATTCAGTCGAATAGAGTCAGTGGACTGTGAGCTCCATGTGCATATCTACGTTCGAGAAACACTTGTGTCCACAAGACATAGTAGTCAGTACCTGCAGGAAATCTTCGGACTCCGATTGGTTGAAGGAAAAAATAGAGGGGCGAAAAGCCCACACTCGCAGCTCATTGTCCTGCAAAGTTCAGCTACTGCTATGCTCCAGTTCATTCAGTACGGATGGAAAATGATTTCAGAAGCATTTTGGTTAGGACACAACCCACAGCTCTCACATTTGAGACGACTTCTCTTTAAAGATAGAGTTAGGGTTAGGGCTAGCACTAGGGTTACGGTTAGGAGTAGTTTTATTATTAGGGTTAGGGTTAGAGTTAGGGTTACGGATAGGGTTAGGGATAGGGTTAGGGTTAGGGTTAGGGATAGGGTTAGGGTTAGGATTGTGGTTTGGGTTAATGTTACATGTAGGTTTAGGGCTAGGGCTAAAGGTAGATGATGGCCGCATGTCGAGGAAACTGTGTCGTAGACGATAGTGCAATTCATAGCTCTCATTGTGCTGTACCTTCATTGAGTCCGTTCATGACGAGAAAGTCATTCTGTAGATCGTTGCACTCAAACACAGCAAGGTAAATGAGAAGAGAGCAAAAAGCTGATCATAAGTTCTGAAGAGGTTATGTGATATGGAGCAAGTCACTCATTTCCAATTCAACTGATACGAACATAGTGATGTGGTGCTGCGTTCATGCTTAAAGCCACTTCTCAGGAACATGTTCATTCCCGTGTACTTGGCAGCTTTCACACCGTTCACTCCTGTGCTGTGTCAGAGAAATTCACTCGAATAGAGTAAGGGGACTGCTAGCTGCACAGGCATTGCTACGTTGAAAACACTGTAGGGTCCAAGTGAGGTAGTAGGCTGTTGCTTCTCTTCTTCCTGGGACTACGCTTTTCTGATGGAAAAAGTACCTAGGAGAAAACTCTACTGTAGAAAATCATTCCCCTTCAAGGATCACAAAGTGCTATGCTAGCATTCCCTCCTTTGCTGACGAGAAATCATTTCAGTAGCTCTTGGGCTATGACACGAGCCAGAGATCCTCTATTGCAGCAAGGTACTTCGACAGGATGCTGACAAGAGTACGCACTATGTGAGACACCACTGCTTTCCTCTCCTACTGAAATGAGAACATCGATAACACGTCAAATAGTGTGGGTGGCTTTGTGGAAAACACTTTTGGCACGACTTCATACAATTCCTGAATGATGCAGGGGAGCGCACAGTCTTCACTGCTGTATTCTCAGACTGGAATGAATGCCCCGGTAGGCCCATGTGGTAGTTTTAGCTTCTTCGTCCTTTAATGCTTCACGAACGGGTGGAGTCCAAGGGACTTAGTACAGTCTCCGCGCATTTCTCAGGCTACACCCTTCCTCTCCCATTGATCCAGTACTGAAATGAGAACACTGAGAAGTCGTTCAACACTGAGACGGCTTTCGGGAAAAAACCCGCTTCCGACGAAATAGGTTTATTCCCGAGTGATTTGGTGGAGAAAACAAATCTTCACGACTGTATTATCTTCCACTGGGAGCCCCTCAGGCTACTCTGAGATTCACATTCCCGTAGATCTTCAGAGACTTGGAGTCCAAGTCACGTAGCATGGCCTAGCGGCCTTGCAACGTCCGGACACGCTTTCCTCCCGGAACGCAGAATTTGGCGAAAACAGTGGTAGCCCAGCTTCCTCTCGTTCACACTTGGCATAGTCCTGTGCCAACTAGGGTTCTCTCATTTGTTTGGGGGAACGTGATTACGGAACTCTTTGGCTAGCAAAGTTACCGCCTAGGTGATCATACAGAAAACCAATTGAAATGACGTTCTAAATCGGTCGGTTATATCGGCACCCCATACATTTCGCACTCTACTGAAACGAGTCCATTGACCTAGTGTTACCCGCTGGAGATGAAAGTTGCTAATAAGCCACTTGTGTGAAACATCCTGATTGCCTAGTTGTTTGGAAGCTTTCCATGAATTCCTTGCTGTTCTCTCAGAAGGAAATTCAGTCGAATAGAGTCAGTGGACTGTGAGCTCCATGTGCATATCTACGTTCGAGAAACACTTGTGTCCACAAGACATAGTAGTCAGTACCTGCAGGAAATCTTCGGACTCCGATTGGTTGAAGGAAAAAATAGAGGGGCGAAAAGCCCACACTCGCAGCTCATTGTCCTGCAAAGTTCAGCTACTGCTATGCTCCAGTTCATTCAGTACGGATGGAAAATGATTTCAGAAGCATTTTGGTTAGGACACAACCCACAGCTCTCACATTTGAGACGACTTCTCTTTAAAGATAGAGTTAGGGTTAGGGCTAGCACTAGGGTTACGGTTAGGAGTAGTTTTATTATTAGGGTTAGGGTTAGAGTTAGGGTTACGGATAGGGTTAGGGATAGGGTTAGGGTTAGGGTTAGGGATAGGGTTAGGGTTAGGATTGTGGTTTGGGTTAATGTTACATGTAGGTTTAGGGCTAGGGCTAAAGGTAGATGATGGCCGCATGTCGAGGAAACTGTGTCGTAGACGATAGTGCAATTCATAGCTCTCATTGTGCTGTACCTTCATTGAGTCCGTTCATGACGAGAAAGTCATTCTGTAGATCGTTGCACTCAAACACAGCAAGGTAAATGAGAAGAGAGCAAAAAGCTGATCATAAGTTCTGAAGAGGTTATGTGATATGGAGCAAGTCACTCATTTCCAATTCAACTGATACGAACATAGTGATGTGGTGCTGCGTTCATGCTTAAAGCCACTTCTCAGGAACATGTTCATTCCCGTGTACTTGGCAGCTTTCACACCGTTCACTCCTGTGCTGTGTCAGAGAAATTCACTCGAATAGAGTAAGGGGACTGCTAGCTGCACAGGCATTGCTACGTTGAAAACACTGTAGGGTCCAAGTGAGGTAGTAGGCTGTTGCTTCTCTTCTTCCTGGGACTACGCTTTTCTGATGGAAAAAGTACCTAGGAGAAAACTCTACTGTAGAAAATCATTCCCCTTCAAGGATCACAAAGTGCTATGCTAGCATTCCCTCCTTTGCTGACGAGAAATCATTTCAGTAGCTCTTGGGCTATGACACGAGCCAGAGATCCTCTATTGCAGCAAGGTACTTCGACAGGATGCTGACAAGAGTACGCACTATGTGAGACACCACTGCTTTCCTCTCCTACTGAAATGAGAACATCGATAACACGTCAAATAGTGTGGGTGGCTTTGTGGAAAACACTTTTGGCACGACTTCATACAATTCCTGAATGATGCAGGGGAGCGCACAGTCTTCACTGCTGTATTCTCAGACTGGAATGAATGCCCCGGTAGGCCCATGTGGTAGTTTTAGCTTCTTCGTCCTTTAATGCTTCACGAACGGGTGGAGTCCAAGGGACTTAGTACAGTCTCCGCGCATTTCTCAGGCTACACCCTTCCTCTCCCATTGATCCAGTACTGAAATGAGAACACTGAGAAGTCGTTCAACACTGAGACGGCTTTCGGGAAAAAACCCGCTTCCGACGAAATAGGTTTATTCCCGAGTGATTTGGTGGAGAAAACAAATCTTCACGACTGTATTATCTTCCACTGGGAGCCCCTCAGGCTACTCTGAGATTCACATTCCCGTAGATCTTCAGAGACTTGGAGTCCAAGTCACGTAGCATGGCCTAGCGGCCTTGCAACGTCCGGACACGCTTTCCTCCCGGAACGCAGAATTTGGCGAAAACAGTGGTAGCCCAGCTTCCTCTCGTTCACACTTGGCATAGTCCTGTGCCAACTAGGGTTCTCTCATTTGTTTGGGGGAACGTGATTACGGAACTCTTTGGCTAGCAAAGTTACCGCCTAGGTGATCATACAGAAAACCAATTGAAATGACGTTCTAAATCGGTCGGTTATATCGGCACCCCATACATTTCGCACTCTACTGAAACGAGTCCATTGACCTAGTGTTACCCGCTGGAGATGAAAGTTGCTAATAAGCCACTTGTGTGAAACATCCTGATTGCCTAGTTGTTTGGAAGCTTTCCATGAATTCCTTGCTGTTCTCTCAGAAGGAAATTCAGTCGAATAGAGTCAGTGGACTGTGAGCTCCATGTGCATATCTACGTTCGAGAAACACTTGTGTCCACAAGACATAGTAGTCAGTACCTGCAGGAAATCTTCGGACTCCGATTGGTTGAAGGAAAAAATAGAGGGGCGAAAAGCCCACACTCGCAGCTCATTGTCCTGCAAAGTTCAGCTACTGCTATGCTCCAGTTCATTCAGTACGGATGGAAAATGATTTCAGAAGCATTTTGGTTAGGACACAACCCACAGCTCTCACATTTGAGACGACTTCTCTTTAAAGATAGAGTTAGGGTTAGGGCTAGCACTAGGGTTACGGTTAGGAGTAGTTTTATTATTAGGGTTAGGGTTAGAGTTAGGGTTACGGATAGGGTTAGGGATAGGGTTAGGGTTAGGGTTAGGGATAGGGTTAGGGATAGGGTTAGGGTTAGGATTGTGGTTTGGGTTAATGTTACATGTAGGTTTAGGGCTTGGGCTAAACGTAGATGATGGCCGCATGTCGAGGAAACTGTGTCGTAGACGATAGTGCAATTCATAGCTCTCATTGTGCTGTACCTTCATTGAGTCCGTTCATGACGAGAAAGTCATTCTGTAGATCGTTGCACTCAAACACAGCAAGGTAAATGAGAAGAGAGCAAAAAGCTGATCATAAGTTCTGAAGAGGTTATGTGATATGGAGCAAGTCACTCATTTCCAATTCAACTGATACGAACATAGTGATGTGGTGCTGCGTTCATGCTTAAAGCCACTTCTCAGGAACATGTTCATTCCCGTGTACTTGGCAGCTTTCACACCGTTCACTCCTGTGCTGTGTCAGAGAAATTCACTCGAATAGAGTAAGGGGACTGCTAGCTGCACAGGCATTGCTACGTTGAAAACACTGTAGGGTCCAAGTGAGGTAGTAGGCTGTTGCTTCTCTTCTTCCTGGGACTACGCTTTTCTGATGGAAAAAGTACCTAGGAGAAAACTCTACTGTAGAAAATCATTCCCCTTCAAGGATCACAAAGTGCTATGCTAGCATTCCCTCCTTTGCTGACGAGAAATCATTTCAGTAGCTCTTGGGCTATGACACGAGCCAGAGATCCTCTATTGCAGCAAGGTACTTCGACAGGATGCTGACAAGAGTACGCACTATGTGAGACACCACTGCTTTCCTCTCCTACTGAAATGAGAACATCGATAACACGTCAAATAGTGTGGGTGGCTTTTGTGGAAAACACTTTTGGCACGACTTCATACAATTCCTGAATGATGCAGGGGAGCGCACAGTCTTCACTGCTGTATTCTCAGACTGGAATGAATGCCCCGGTAGGCCCATGTGGTAGTTTTAGCTTCTTCGTCCTTTAATGCTTCACGAACGGGTGGAGTCCAAGGGACTTAGTACAGTCTCCGCGCATTTCTCAGGCTACACCCTTCCTCTCCCATTGATCCAGTACTGAAATGAGAACACTGAGAAGTCGTTCAACACTGAGACGGCTTTCGGGAAAAAACCCGCTTCCGACGAAATAGGTTTATTCCCGAGTGATTTGGTGGAGAAAACAAATCTTCACGACTGTATTATCTTCCACTGGGAGCCCCTCAGGCTACTCTGAGATTCACATTCCCGTAGATCTTCAGAGACTTGGAGTCCAAGTCACGTAGCATGGCCTAGCGGCCTTGCAACGTCCGGACACGCTTTCCTCCCGGAACGCAGAATTTGGCGAAAACAGTGGTAGCCCAGCTTCCTCTCGTTCACACTTGGCATAGTCCTGTGCCAACTAGGGTTCTCTCATTTGTTTGGGGGAACGTGATTACGGAACTCTTTGGCTAGCAAAGTTACCGCCTAGGTGATCATACAGAAAACCAATTGAAATGACGTTCTAAATCGGTCGGTTATATCGGCACCCCATACATTTCGCACTCTACTGAAACGAGTCCATTGACCTAGTGTTACCCGCTGGAGATGAAAGTTGCTAATAAGCCACTTGTGTGAAACATCCTGATTGCCTAGTTGTTTGGAAGCTTTCCATGAATTCCTTGCTGTTCTCTCAGAAGGAAATTCAGTCGAATAGAGTCAGTGGACTGTGAGCTCCATGTGCATATCTACGTTCGAGAAACACTTGTGTCCACAAGACATAGTAGTCAGTACCTGCAGGAAATCTTCGGACTCCGATTGGTTGAAGGAAAAAATAGAGGGGCGAAAAGCCCACACTCGCAGCTCATTGTCCTGCAAAGTTCAGCTACTGCTATGCTCCAGTTCATTCAGTACGGATGGAAAATGATTTCAGAAGCATTTTGGTTAGGACACAACCCACAGCTCTCACATTTGAGACGACTTCTCTTTAAAGATAGAGTTAGGGTTAGGGCTAGCACTAGGGTTACGGTTAGGAGTAGTTTTATTATTAGGGTTAGGGTTAGAGTTAGGGTTACGGATAGGGTTAGGGATAGGGTTAGGGTTAGGGTTAGGGATAGGGTTAGGGTTAGGATTGTGGTTTGGGTTAATGTTACATGTAGGTTTAGGGCTAGGGCTAAAGGTAGATGATGGCCGCATGTCGAGGAAACTGTGTCGTAGACGATAGTGCAATTCATAGCTCTCATTGTGCTGTACCTTCATTGAGTCCGTTCATGACGAGAAAGTCATTCTGTAGATCGTTGCACTCAAACACAGCAAGGTAAATGAGAAGAGAGCAAAAAGCTGATCATAAGTTCTGAAGAGGTTATGTGATATGGAGCAAGTCACTCATTTCCAATTCAACTGATACGAACATAGTGATGTGGTGCTGCGTTCATGCTTAAAGCCACTTCTCAGGAACATGTTCATTCCCGTGTACTTGGCAGCTTTCACACCGTTCACTCCTGTGCTGCGTCAGAGAAATTCACTCGAATAGAGTAAGGGGACTGCTAGCTGCACAGGCATTGCTACGTTGAAAACACTGTAGGGTCCAAGTGAGGTAGTAGGCTGTTGCTTCTCTTCTTCCTGGGACTACGCTTTTCTGATGGAAAAAGTACCTAGGAGAAAACTCTACTGTAGAAGCTCATTCCCCTTCAAGGATCACAAAGTGCTATGCTAGCATTCCCTCCTTTGCTGACGAGAAATCATTTCAGTAGCTCTTGGGCTATGACACGAGCCAGAGATCCTCTATTGCAGCAAGGTACTTCGACAGGATGCTGACAAGAGTACGCACTATGTGAGACACCACTGCTTTCCTCTCCTACTGAAATGAGAACATCGATAACACGTCAAATAGTGTGGGTGGCTTTTGTGGAAAACACTTTTGGCACGACTTCATACAATTCCTGAATGATGCAGGGGAGCGCACAGTCTTCACTGCTGTATTCTCAGACTGGAATGAATGCCCCGGTAGGCCCATGTGGTAGTTTTAGCTTCTTCGTCCTTTAATGCTTCACGAACGGGTGGAGTCCAAGGGACTTAGTACAGTCTCCGCGCATTTCTCAGGCTACACCCTTCCTCTCCCATTGATCCAGTACTGAAATGAGAACACTGAGAAGTCGTTCAACACTGAGACGGCTTTCGGGAAAAAACCCGCTTCCGACGAAATAGGTTTATTCCCGAGTGATTTGGTGGAGAAAACAAATCTTCACGACTGTATTATCTTCCACTGGGAGCCCCTCAGGCTACTCTGAGATTCACATTCCCGTAGATCTTCAGAGACTTGGAGTCCAAGTCACGTAGCATGGCCTAGCGGCCTTGCAACGTCCGGACACGCTTTCCTCCCGGAACGCAGAATTTGGCGAAAACAGTGGTAGCCCAGCTTCCTCTCGTTCACACTTGGCATAGTCCTGTGCCAACTAGGGTTCTCTCATTTGTTTGGGGGAACGTGATTACGGAACTCTTTGGCTAGCAAAGTTACCGCCTAGGTGATCATACAGAAAACCAATTGAAATGACGTTCTAAATCGGTCGGTTATATCGGCACCCCATACATTTCGCACTCTACTGAAACGAGTCCATTGACCTAGTGTTACCCGCTGGAGATGAAAGTTGCTAATAAGCCACTTGTGTGAAACATCCTGATTGCCTAGTTGTTTGGAAGCTTTCCATGAATTCCTTGCTGTTCTCTCAGAAGGAAATTCAGTCGAATAGAGTCAGTGGACTGTGAGCTCCATGTGCATATCTACGTTCGAGAAACACTTGTGTCCACAAGACATAGTAGTCAGTACCTGCAGGAAATCTTCGGACTCCGATTGGTTGAAGGAAAAAATAGAGGGGCGAAAAGCCCACACTCGCAGCTCATTGTCCTGCAAAGTTCAGCTACTGCTATGCTCCAGTTCATTCAGTACGGATGGAAAATGATTTCAGAAGCATTTTGGTTAGGACACAACCCACAGCTCTCACATTTGAGACGACTTCTCTTTAAAGATAGAGTTAGGGTTAGGGCTAGCACTAGGGTTACGGTTAGGAGTAGTTTTATTATTAGGGTTAGGGTTAGAGTTAGGGTTACGGATAGGGTTAGGGATAGGGTTAGGGTTAGGGTTAGGGATAGGGTTAGGGATAGGGTTAGGGTTAGGATTGTGGTTTGGGTTAATGTTACATGTAGGTTTAGGGCTAGGGCTAAACGTAGATGATGGCCGCATGTCGAGGAAACTGTGTCGTAGACGATAGTGCAATTCATAGCTCTCATTGTGCTGTACCTTCATTGAGTCCGTTCATGACGAGAAAGTCATTCTGTAGATCGTTGCACTCAAACACAGCAAGGTAAATGAGAAGAGAGCAAAAAGCTGATCATAAGTTCTGAAGAGGTTATGTGATATGGAGCAAGTCACTCATTTCCAATTCAACTGATACGAACATAGTGATGTGGTGCTGCGTTCATGCTTAAAGCCACTTCTCAGGAACATGTTCATTCCCGTGTACTTGGCAGCTTTCACACCGTTCACTCCTGTGCTGTGTCAGAGAAATTCACTCGAATAGAGTAAGGGGACTGCTAGCTGCACAGGCATTGCTACGTTGAAAACACTGTAGGGTCCAAGTGAGGTAGTAGGCTGTTGCTTCTCTTCTTCCTGGGACTACGCTTTTCTGATGGAAAAAGTACCTAGGAGAAAACTCTACTGTAGAAGCTCATTCCCCTTCAAGGATCACAAAGTGCTATGCTAGCATTCCCTCCTTTGCTGACGAGAAATCATTTCAGTAGCTCTTGGGCTATGACACGAGCCAGAGATCCTCTATTGCAGCAAGGTACTTCGACAGGATGCTGACAAGAGTACGCACTATGTGAGACACCACTGCTTTCCTCTCCTACTGAAATGAGAACATCGATAACACGTCAAATAGTGTGGGTGGCTTTTGTGGAAAACACTTTTGGCACGACTTCATACAATTCCTGAATGATGCAGGGGAGCGCACAGTCTTCACTGCTGTATTCTCAGACTGGAATGAATGCCCCGGTAGGCCCATGTGGTAGTTTTAGCTTCTTCGTCCTTTAATGCTTCACGAACGGGTGGAGTCCAAGGGACTTAGTACAGTCTCCGCGCATTTCTCAGGCTACACCCTTCCTCTCCCATTGATCCAGTACTGAAATGAGAACACTGAGAAGTCGTTCAACACTGAGACGGCTTTCGGGAAAAAACCCGCTTCCGACGAAATAGGTTTATTCCCGAGTGATTTGGTGGAGAAAACAAATCTTCACGACTGTATTATCTTCCACTGGGAGCCCCTCAGGCTACTCTGAGATTCACATTCCCATACATCTTCAGAGACTTGGAGTCCAAGTCACGTAGCATGGCCTAGCGGCCTTGCAACGTCCGGACACGCTTTCCTCCCGGAACGCAGAATTTGGCGAAAACAGTGGTAGCCCAGCTTCCTCTCGTTCACACTTGGCATAGTCCTGTGCCAACTAGGGTTCTCTCATTTGTTTGGGGGAACGTGATTACGGAACTCTTTGGCTAGCAAAGTTACCGCCTAGGTGATCATACAGAAAACCAATTGAAATGACGTTCTAAATCGGTCGGTTATATCGGCACCCCATACATTTCGCACTCTACTGAAACGAGTCCATTGACCTAGTGTTACCCGCTGGAGATGAAAGTTGCTAATAAGGCACTTGTGTGAAACATCCTGATTGCCTAGTTGTTTGGAAGCTTTCCATGAATTCCTTGCTGTTCTCTCAGAAGGAAATTCAGTCGAATAGAGTCAGTGGACTGTGAGCTCCATGTGCATATCTACGTTCGAGAAACACTTGTGTCCACAAGACATAGTAGTCAGTACCTGCAGGAAATCTTCGGACTCCGATTGGTTGAAGGAAAAAATAGAGGGGCGAAAAGCCCACACTCGCAGCTCATTGTCCTGCAAAGTTCAGCTACTGCTATGCTCCAGTTCATTCAGTACGGATGGAAAATGATTTCAGAAGCATTTTGGTTAGGACACAACCCACAGCTCTCACATTTGAGACGACTTCTCTTTAAAGATAGAGTTAGGGTTAGGGCTAGCACTAGGGTTACGGTTAGGAGTAGTTTTATTATTAGGGTTAGGGTTAGAGTTAGGGTTACGGATAGGGTTAGGGATAGGGTTAGGGTTAGGGTTAGGGATAGGGTTAGGGTTAGGATTGTGGTTTGGGTTAATGTTACATGTAGGTTTAGGGCTAGGGCTAAAGGTAGATGATGGCCGCATGTCGAGGAAACTGTGTCGTAGACGATAGTGCAATTCATAGCTCTCATTGTGCTGTACCTTCATTGAGTCCGTTCATGACGAGAAAGTCATTCTGTAGATCGTTGCACTCAAACACAGCAAGGTAAATGAGAAGAGAGCAAAAAGCTGATCATAAGTTCTGAAGAGGTTATGTGATATGGAGCAAGTCACTCATTTCCAATTCAACTGATACGAACATAGTGATGTGGTGCTGCGTTCATGCTTAAAGCCACTTCTCAGGAACATGTTCATTCCCGTGTACTTGGCAGCTTTCACACCGTTCACTCCTGTGCTGTGTCAGAGAAATTCACTCGAATAGAGTAAGGGGACTGCTAGCTGCACAGGCATTGCTACGTTGAAAACACTGTAGGGTCCAAGTGAGGTAGTAGGCTGTTGCTTCTCTTCTTCCTGGGACTACGCTTTTCTGATGGAAAAAGTACCTAGGAGAAAACTCTACTGTAGAAGCTCATTCCCCTTCAAGGATCACAAAGTGCTATGCTAGCATTCCCTCCTTTGCTGACGAGAAATCATTTCAGTAGCTCTTGGGCTATGACACGAGCCAGAGATCCTCTATTGCAGCAAGGTACTTCGACAGGATGCTGACAAGAGTACGCACTATGTGAGACACCACTGCTTTCCTCTCCTACTGAAATGAGAACATCGATAACACGTCAAATAGTGTGGGTGGCTTTTGTGGAAAACACTTTTGGCACGACTTCATACAATTCCTGAATGATGCAGGGGAGCGCAAAGTCTTCACTGCTGTATTCTCAGACTGGAATGAATGCCCCGGTAGGCCCATGTGGTAGTTTTAGCTTCTTCGTCCTTTAATGCTTCACGAACGGGTGGAGTCCAAGGGACGTAGTACAGTCTCCACGCATTTCTCAGGCTACACCCTTCTTCTCCCATTGGTCCAGTACTGAAATGAGAACACTGAGAAGTCGTTCAACACTGAGAGGGCTTTGGGGAAAAAAACCCGCTTCCGACGAAATAGGTTTATTCCCGAGTGATTTGGAGGAGAAAACAAATCTTCACGACTGTATTATCTTCCACTGGGAGCCCCAAAGGCTACTCTGAGATTCACATTCCCGTAGATCTTCAGAGACTTGGAGTCCAAGTCACGTAGCATGGCCTAGCGGCCTTGCAACGTCCGGACACGCTTTCCTCCCGGAACGCAGAATTTGGCGAAAACAGTGGTAGCCCAGCTTCCTCTCGTTCACACTTGGCATAGTCCTGTGCCAACTAGGGTTCTCTCATTTGTTTGGGGGAACGTGATTACGGAACTCTTTGGCTAGCAAAGTTACCGCCTAGGTGATCATACAGAAAACCAATTGAAATGACGTTCTAAATCGGTCGGTTATATCGGCACCCCATACATTTCGCACTCTACTGAAACGAGTCCATTGACCTAGTGTTACCCGCTGGAGATGAAAGTTGCTAATAAGGCACTTGTGTGAAACATCCTGATTGCCTAGTTGTTTGGAAGCTTTCCATGAATTCCTTGCTGTTCTCTCAGAAGGAAATTCAGTCGAATAGAGTCAGTGGACTGTGAGCTCCATGTGCATATCTACGTTCGAGAAACACTTGTGTCCACAAGACATAGTAGTCAGTACCTGCAGGAAATCTTCGGACTCCGATTGGTTGAAGGAAAAAATAGAGGGGCGAAAAGCCCACACTCGCAGCTCATTGTCCTGCAAAGTTCAGCTACTGCTATGCTCCAGTTCATTCAGTACGGATGGAAAATGATTTCAGAAGCATTTTGGTTAGGACACAACCCACAGCTCTCACATTTGAGACGACTTCTCTTTAAAGATAGAGTTAGGGTTAGGGCTAGCACTAGGGTTACGGTTAGGAGTAGTTTTATTATTAGGGTTAGGGTTAGAGTTAGGGTTACGGATAGGGTTAGGGATAGGGTTAGGGTTAGGGTTAGGGATAGGGTTAGGGTTAGGATTGTGGTTTGGGTTAATGTTACATGTAGGTTTAGGGCTAGGGCTAAAGGTAGATGATGGCCGCATGTCGAGGAAACTGTGTCGTAGACGATAGTGCAATTCATAGCTCTCATTGTGCTGTACCTTCATTGAGTCCGTTCATGACGAGAAAGTCATTCTGTAGATCGTTGCACTCAAACACAGCAAGGTAAATGAGAAGAGAGCAAAAAGCTGATCATAAGTTCTGAAGAGGTTATGTGATATGGAGCAAGTCACTCATTTCCAATTCAACTGATACGAACATAGTGATGTGGTGCTGCGTTCATGCTTAAAGCCACTTCTCAGGAACATGTTCATTCCCGTGTACTTGGCAGCTTTCACACCGTTCACTCCTGTGCTGTGTCAGAGAAATTCACTCGAGTAGAGTAAGGGGACTGCTAGCTGCACAGGCATTGCTACGTTGAAAACACTGTAGGGTCCAAGTGAGGTAGTAGGCTGTTGCTTCTCTTCTTCCTGGGACTACGCTTTTCTGATGGAAAAAGTACCTAGGAGAAAACTCTACTGTAGAAGCTCATTCCCCTTCAAGGATCACAAAGTGCTATGCTAGCATTCCCTCCTTTGCTGACGAGAAATCATTTCAGTAGCTCTTGGGCTATGACACGAGCCAGAGATCCTCTATTGCAGCAAGGTACTTCGACAGGATGCTGACAAGAGTACGCACTATGTGAGACACCACTGCTTTCCTCTCCTACTGAAATGAGAACATCGATAACACGTCAAATAGTGTGGGTGGCTTTTGTGGAAAACACTTTTGGCACGACTTCATACAATTCCTGAATGATGCAGGGGAGCGCACAGTCTTCACTGCTGTATTCTCAGACTGGAATGAATGCCCCGGTAGGCCCATGTGGTAGTTTTAGCTTCTTCGTCCTTTAATGCTTCACGAACGGGTGGAGTCCAAGGGACTTAGTACAGTCTCCGCGCATTTCTCAGGCTACACCCTTCCTCTCCCATTGATCCAGTACTGAAATGAGAACACTGAGAAGTCGTTCAACACTGAGACGGCTTTCGGGAAAAAACCCGCTTCCGACGAAATAGGTTTATTCCCGAGTGATTTGGTGGAGAAAACAAATCTTCACGACTGTATTATCTTCCACTGGGAGCCCCTCAGGCTACTCTGAGATTCACATTCCCGTAGATCTTCAGAGACTTGGAGTCCAAGTCACGTAGCATGGCCTAGCGGCCTTGCAACGTCCGGACACGCTTTCCTCCCGGAACGCAGAATTTGGCGAAAACAGTGGTAGCCCAGCTTCCTCTCGTTCACACTTGGCATAGTCCTGTGCCAACTAGGGTTCTCTCATTTGTTTGGGGGAACGTGATTACGGAACTCTTTGGCTAGCAAAGTTACCGCCTAGGTGATCATACAGAAAACCAATTGAAATGACGTTCTAAATCGGTCGGTTATATCGGCACCCCATACATTTCGCACTCTACTGAAACGAGTCCATTGACCTAGTGTTACCCGCTGGAGATGAAAGTTGCTAATAAGGCACTTGTGTGAAACATCCTGATTGCCTAGTTGTTTGGAAGCTTTCCATGAATTCCTTGCTGTTCTCTCAGAAGGAAATTCAGTCGAATAGAGTCAGTGGACTGTGAGCTCCATGTGCATATCTACGTTCGAGAAACACTTGTGTCCACAAGACATAGTAGTCAGTACCTGCAGGAAATCTTCGGACTCCGATTGGTTGAAGGAAAAAATAGAGGGGCGAAAAGCCCACACTCGCAGCTCATTGTCCTGCAAAGTTCAGCTACTGCTATGCTCCAGTTCATTCAGTACGGATGGAAAATGATTTCAGAAGCATTTTGGTTAGGACACAACCCACAGCTCTCACATTTGAGACGACTTCTCTTTAAAGATAGAGTTAGGGTTAGGGCTAGCACTAGGGTTACGGTTAGGAGTAGTTTTATTATTAGGGTTAGGGTTAGAGTTAGGGTTACGGATAGGGTTAGGGATAGGGTTAGGGTTAGGGTTAGGGATAGGGTTAGGGTTAGGATTGTGGTTTGGGTTAATGTTACATGTAGGTTTAGGGCTAGGGCTAAAGGTAGATGATGGCCGCATGTCGAGGAAACTGTGTCGTAGACGATAGTGCAATTCATAGCTCTCATTGTGCTGTACCTTCATTGAGTCCGTTCATGACGAGAAAGTCATTCTGTAGATCGTTGCACTCAAACACAGCAAGGTAAATGAGAAGAGAGCAAAAAGCTGATCATAAGTTCTGAAGAGGTTATGTGATATGGAGCAAGTCACTCATTTCCAATTCAACTGATACGAACATAGTGATGTGGTGCTGCGTTCATGCTTAAAGCCACTTCTCAGGAACATGTTCATTCCCGTGTACTTGGCAGCTTTCACACCGTTCACTCCTGTGCTGTGTCAGAGAAATTCACTCGAATAGAGTAAGGGGACTGCTAGCTGCACAGGCATTGCTACGTTGAAAACACTGTAGGGTCCAAGTGAGGTAGTAGGCTGTTGCTTCTCTTCTTCCTGGGACTACGCTTTTCTGATGGAAAAAGTACCTAGGAGAAAACTCTACTGTAGAAGCTCATTCCCCTTCAAGGATCACAAAGTGCTATGCTAGCATTCCCTCCTTTGCTGACGAGAAATCATTTCAGTAGCTCTTGGGCTATGACACGAGCCAGAGATCCTCTATTGCAGCAAGGTACTTCGACAGGATGCTGACAAGAGTACGCACTATGTGAGACACCACTGCTTTCCTCTCCTACTGAAATGAGAACATCGATAACACGTCAAATAGTGTGGGTGGCTTTTGTGGAAAACACTTTTGGCACGACTTCATACAATTCCTGAATGATGCAGGGGAGCGCACAGTCTTCACTGCTGTATTCTCAGACTGGAATGAATGCCCCGGTAGGCCCATGTGGTAGTTTTAGCTTCTTCGTCCTTTAATGCTTCACGAACGGGTGGAGTCCAAGGGACTTAGTACAGTCTCCGCGCATTTCTCAGGCTACACCCTTCCTCTCCCATTGATCCAGTACTGAAATGAGAACACTGAGAAGTCGTTCAACACTGAGACGGCTTTCGGGAAAAAACCCGCTTCCGACGAAATAGGTTTATTCCCGAGTGATTTGGTGGAGAAAACAAATCTTCACGACTGTATTATCTTCCACTGGGAGCCCCTCAGGCTACTCTGAGATTCACATTCCCGTAGATCTTCAGAGACTTGGAGTCCAAGTCACGTAGCATGGCCTAGCGGCCTTGCAACGTCCGGACACGCTTTCCTCCCGGAACGCAGAATTTGGCGAAAACAGTGGTAGCCCAGCTTCCTCTCGTTCACACTTGGCATAGTCCTGTGCCAACTAGGGTTCTCTCATTTGTTTGGGGGAACGTGATTACGGAACTCTTTGGCTAGCAAAGTTACCGCCTAGGTGATCATACAGAAAACCAATTGAAATGACGTTCTAAATCGGTCGGTTATATCGGCACCCCATACATTTCGCACTCTACTGAAACGAGTCCATTGACCTAGTGTTACCCGCTGGAGATGAAAGTTGCTAATAAGGCACTTGTGTGAAACATCCTGATTGCCTAGTTGTTTGGAAGCTTTCCATGAATTCCTTGCTGTTCTCTCAGAAGGAAATTCAGTCGAATAGAGTCAGTGGACTGTGAGCTCCATGTGCATATCTACGTTCGAGAAACACTTGTGTCCACAAGACATAGTAGTCAGTACCTGCAGGAAATCTTCGGACTCCGATTGGTTGAAGGAAAAAATAGAGGGGCGAAAAGCCCACACTCGCAGCTCATTGTCCTGCAAAGTTCAGCTACTGCTATGCTCCAGTTCATTCAGTACGGATGGAAAATGATTTCAGAAGCATTTTGGTTAGGACACAACCCACAGCTCTCACATTTGAGACGACTTCTCTTTAAAGATAGAGTTAGGGTTAGGGCTAGCACTAGGGTTACGGTTAGGAGTAGTTTTATTATTAGGGTTAGGGTTAGAGTTAGGGTTACGGATAGGGTTAGGGATAGGGTTAGGGTTAGGGTTAGGGATAGGGTTAGGGTTAGGATTGTGGTTTGGGTTAATGTTACATGTAGGTTTAGGGCTAGGGCTAAAGGTAGATGATGGCCGCATGTCGAGGAAACTGTGTCGTAGACGATAGTGCAATTCATAGCTCTCATTGTGCTGTACCTTCATTGAGTCCGTTCATGACGAGAAAGTCATTCTGTAGATCGTTGCACTCAAACACAGCAAGGTAAATGAGAAGAGAGCAAAAAGCTGATCATAAGTTCTGAAGAGGTTATGTGATATGGAGCAAGTCACTCATTTCCAATTCAACTGATACGAACATAGTGATGTGGTGCTGCGTTCATGCTTAAAGCCACTTCTCAGGAACATGTTCATTCCCGTGTACTTGGCAGCTTTCACACCGTTCACTCCTGTGCTGTGTCAGAGAAATTCACTCGAATAGAGTAAGGGGACTGCTAGCTGCACAGGCATTGCTACGTTGAAAACACTGTAGGGTCCAAGTGAGGTAGTAGGCTGTTGCTTCTCTTCTTCCTGGGACTACGCTTTTCTGATGGAAAAAGTACCTAGGAGAAAACTCTACTGTAGAAGCTCATTCCCCTTCAAGGATCACAAAGTGCTATGCTAGCATTCCCTCCTTTGCTGACGAGAAATCATTTCAGTAGCTCTTGGGCTATGACACGAGCCAGAGATCCTCTATTGCAGCAAGGTACTTCGACAGGATGCTGACAAGAGTACGCACTATGTGAGACACCACTGCTTTCCTCTCCTACTGAAATGAGAACATCGATAACACGTCAAATAGTGTGGGTGGCTTTTGTGGAAAACACTTTTGGCACGACTTCATACAATTCCTGAATGATGCAGGGGAGCGCAAAGTCTTCACTGCTGTATTCTCAGACTGGAATGAATGCCCCGGTAGGCCCATGTGGTAGTTTTAGCTTCTTCGTCCTTTAATGCTTCACGAACGGGTGGAGTCCAAGGGACGTAGTACAGTCTCCACGCATTTCTCAGGCTACACCCTTCTTCTCCCATTGGTCCAGTACTGAAATGAGAACACTGAGAAGTCGTTCAACACTGAGAGGGCTTTGGGGAAAAAAACCCGCTTCCGACGAAATAGGTTTATTCCCGAGTGATTTGGAGGAGAAAACAAATCTTCACGACTGTATTATCTTCCACTGGGAGCCCCAAAGGCTACTCTGAGATTCACATTCCCGTAGATCTTCAGAGACTTGGAGTCCAAGTCACGTAGCATGGCCTAGCGGCCTTGCAACGTCCGGACACGCTTTCCTCCCGGAACGCAGAATTTGGCGAAAACAGTGGTAGCCCAGCTTCCTCTCGTTCACACTTGGCATAGTCCTGTGCCAACTAGGGTTCTCTCATTTGTTTGGGGGAACGTGATTACGGAACTCTTTGGCTAGCAAAGTTACCGCCTAGGTGATCATACAGAAAACCAATTGAAATGACGTTCTAAATCGGTCGGTTATATCGGCACCCCATACATTTCGCACTCTACTGAAACGAGTCCATTGACCTAGTGTTACCCGCTGGAGATGAAAGTTGCTAATAAGGCACTTGTGTGAAACATCCTGATTGCCTAGTTGTTTGGAAGCTTTCCATGAATTCCTTGCTGTTCTCTCAGAAGGAAATTCAGTCGAATAGAGTCAGTGGACTGTGAGCTCCATGTGCATATCTACGTTCGAGAAACACTTGTGTCCACAAGACATAGTAGTCAGTACCTGCAGGAAATCTTCGGACTCCGATTGGTTGAAGGAAAAAATAGAGGGGCGAAAAGCCCACACTCGCAGCTCATTGTCCTGCAAAGTTCAGCTACTGCTATGCTCCAGTTCATTCAGTACGGATGGAAAATGATTTCAGAAGCATTTTGGTTAGGACACAACCCACAGCTCTCACATTTGAGACGACTTCTCTTTAAAGATAGAGTTAGGGTTAGGGCTAGCACTAGGGTTACGGTTAGGAGTAGTTTTATTATTAGGGTTAGGGTTAGAGTTAGGGTTACGGATAGGGTTAGGGATAGGGTTAGGGTTAGGGTTAGGGATAGGGTTAGGGTTAGGATTGTGGTTTGGGTTAATGTTACATGTAGGTTTAGGGCTAGGGCTAAAGGTAGATGATGGCCGCATGTCGAGGAAACTGTGTCGTAGACGATAGTGCAATTCATAGCTCTCATTGTGCTGTACCTTCATTGAGTCCGTTCATGACGAGAAAGTCATTCTGTAGATCGTTGCACTCAAACACAGCAAGGTAAATGAGAAGAGAGCAAAAAGCTGATCATAAGTTCTGAAGAGGTTATGTGATATGGAGCAAGTCACTCATTTCCAATTCAACTGATACGAACATAGTGATGTGGTGCTGCGTTCATGCTTAAAGCCACTTCTCAGGAACATGTTCATTCCCGTGTACTTGGCAGCTTTCACACCGTTCACTCCTGTGCTGTGTCAGAGAAATTCACTCGAGTAGAGTAAGGGGACTGCTAGCTGCACAGGCATTGCTACGTTGAAAACACTGTAGGGTCCAAGTGAGGTAGTAGGCTGTTGCTTCTCTTCTTCCTGGGACTACGCTTTTCTGATGGAAAAAGTACCTAGGAGAAAACTCTACTGTAGAAGCTCATTCCCCTTCAAGGATCACAAAGTGCTATGCTAGCATTCCCTCCTTTGCTGACGAGAAATCATTTCAGTAGCTCTTGGGCTATGACACGAGCCAGAGATCCTCTATTGCAGCAAGGTACTTCGACAGGATGCTGACAAGAGTACGCACTATGTGAGACACCACTGCTTTCCTCTCCTACTGAAATGAGAACATCGATAACACGTCAAATAGTGTGGGTGGCTTTTGTGGAAAACACTTTTGGCACGACTTCATACAATTCCTGAATGATGCAGGGGAGCGCACAGTCTTCACTGCTGTATTCTCAGACTGGAATGAATGCCCCGGTAGGCCCATGTGGTAGTTTTAGCTTCTTCGTCCTTTAATGCTTCACGAACGGGTGGAGTCCAAGGGACTTAGTACAGTCTCCGCGCATTTCTCAGGCTACACCCTTCCTCTCCCATTGATCCAGTACTGAAATGAGAACACTGAGAAGTCGTTCAACACTGAGACGGCTTTCGGGAAAAAACCCGCTTCCGACGAAATAGGTTTATTCCCGAGTGATTTGGTGGAGAAAACAAATCTTCACGACTGTATTATCTTCCACTGGGAGCCCCTCAGGCTACTCTGAGATTCACATTCCCGTAGATCTTCAGAGACTTGGAGTCCAAGTCACGTAGCATGGCCTAGCGGCCTTGCAACGTCCGGACACGCTTTCCTCCCGGAACGCAGAATTTGGCGAAAACAGTGGTAGCCCAGCTTCCTCTCGTTCACACTTGGCATAGTCCTGTGCCAACTAGGGTTCTCTCATTTGTTTGGGGGAACGTGATTACGGAACTCTTTGGCTAGCAAAGTTACCGCCTAGGTGATCATACAGAAAACCAATTGAAATGACGTTCTAAATCGGTCGGTTATATCGGCACCCCATACATTTCGCACTCTACTGAAACGAGTCCATTGACCTAGTGTTACCCGCTGGAGATGAAAGTTGCTAATAAGGCACTTGTGTGAAACATCCTGATTGCCTAGTTGTTTGGAAGCTTTCCATGAATTCCTTGCTGTTCTCTCAGAAGGAAATTCAGTCGAATAGAGTCAGTGGACTGTGAGCTCCATGTGCATATCTACGTTCGAGAAACACTTGTGTCCACAAGACATAGTAGTCAGTACCTGCAGGAAATCTTCGGACTCCGATTGGTTGAAGGAAAAAATAGAGGGGCGAAAAGCCCACACTCGCAGCTCATTGTCCTGCAAAGTTCAGCTACTGCTATGCTCCAGTTCATTCAGTACGGATGGAAAATGATTTCAGAAGCATTTTGGTTAGGACACAACCCACAGCTCTCACATTTGAGACGACTTCTCTTTAAAGATAGAGTTAGGGTTAGGGCTAGCACTAGGGTTACGGTTAGGAGTAGTTTTATTATTAGGGTTAGGGTTAGAGTTAGGGTTACGGATAGGGTTAGGGATAGGGTTAGGGTTAGGGTTAGGGATAGGGTTAGGGTTAGGATTGTGGTTTGGGTTAATGTTACATGTAGGTTTAGGGCTAGGGCTAAAGGTAGATGATGGCCGCATGTCGAGGAAACTGTGTCGTAGACGATAGTGCAATTCATAGCTCTCATTGTGCTGTACCTTCATTGAGTCCGTTCATGACGAGAAAGTCATTCTGTAGATCGTTGCACTCAAACACAGCAAGGTAAATGAGAAGAGAGCAAAAAGCTGATCATAAGTTCTGAAGAGGTTATGTGATATGGAGCAAGTCACTCATTTCCAATTCAACTGATACGAACATAGTGATGTGGTGCTGCGTTCATGCTTAAAGCCACTTCTCAGGAACATGTTCATTCCCGTGTACTTGGCAGCTTTCACACCGTTCACTCCTGTGCTGTGTCAGAGAAATTCACTCGAATAGAGTAAGGGGACTGCTAGCTGCACAGGCATTGCTACGTTGAAAACACTGTAGGGTCCAAGTGAGGTAGTAGGCTGTTGCTTCTCTTCTTCCTGGGACTACGCTTTTCTGATGGAAAAAGTACCTAGGAGAAAACTCTACTGTAGAAGCTCATTCCCCTTCAAGGATCACAAAGTGCTATGCTAGCATTCCCTCCTTTGCTGACGAGAAATCATTTCAGTAGCTCTTGGGCTATGACACGAGCCAGAGATCCTCTATTGCAGCAAGGTACTTCGACAGGATGCTGACAAGAGTACGCACTATGTGAGACACCACTGCTTTCCTCTCCTACTGAAATGAGAACATCGATAACACGTCAAATAGTGTGGGTGGCTTTTGTGGAAAACACTTTTGGCACGACTTCATACAATTCCTGAATGATGCAGGGGAGCGCACAGTCTTCACTGCTGTATTCTCAGACTGGAATGAATGCCCCGGTAGGCCCATGTGGTAGTTTTAGCTTCTTCGTCCTTTAATGCTTCACGAACGGGTGGAGTCCAAGGGACTTAGTACAGTCTCCGCGCATTTCTCAGGCTACACCCTTCCTCTCCCATTGATCCAGTACTGAAATGAGAACACTGAGAAGTCGTTCAACACTGAGACGGCTTTCGGGAAAAAACCCGCTTCCGACGAAATAGGTTTATTCCCGAGTGATTTGGTGGAGAAAACAAATCTTCACGACTGTATTATCTTCCACTGGGAGCCCCTCAGGCTACTCTGAGATTCACATTCCCGTAGATCTTCAGAGACTTGGAGTCCAAGTCACGTAGCATGGCCTAGCGGCCTTGCAACGTCCGGACACGCTTTCCTCCCGGAACGCAGAATTTGGCGAAAACAGTGGTAGCCCAGCTTCCTCTCGTTCACACTTGGCATAGTCCTGTGCCAACTAGGGTTCTCTCATTTGTTTGGGGGAACGTGATTACGGAACTCTTTGGCTAGCAAAGTTACCGCCTAGGTGATCATACAGAAAACCAATTGAAATGACGTTCTAAATCGGTCGGTTATATCGGCACCCCATACATTTCGCACTCTACTGAAACGAGTCCATTGACCTAGTGTTACCCGCTGGAGATGAAAGTTGCTAATAAGGCACTTGTGTGAAACATCCTGATTGCCTAGTTGTTTGGAAGCTTTCCATGAATTCCTTGCTGTTCTCTCAGAAGGAAATTCAGTCGAATAGAGTCAGTGGACTGTGAGCTCCATGTGCATATCTACGTTCGAGAAACACTTGTGTCCACAAGACATAGTAGTCAGTACCTGCAGGAAATCTTCGGACTCCGATTGGTTGAAGGAAAAAATAGAGGGGCGAAAAGCCCACACTCGCAGCTCATTGTCCTGCAAAGTTCAGCTACTGCTATGCTCCAGTTCATTCAGTACGGATGGAAAATGATTTCAGAAGCATTTTGGTTAGGACACAACCCACAGCTCTCACATTTGAGACGACTTCTCTTTAAAGATAGAGTTAGGGTTAGGGCTAGCACTAGGGTTACGGTTAGGAGTAGTTTTATTATTAGGGTTAGGGTTAGAGTTAGGGTTACGGATAGGGTTAGGGATAGGGTTAGGGTTAGGGTTAGGGATAGGGTTAGGGTTAGGATTGTGGTTTGGGTTAATGTTACATGTAGGTTTAGGGCTAGGGCTAAAGGTAGATGATGGCCGCATGTCGAGGAAACTGTGTCGTAGACGATAGTGCAATTCATAGCTCTCATTGTGCTGTACCTTCATTGAGTCCGTTCATGACGAGAAAGTCATTCTGTAGATCGTTGCACTCAAACACAGCAAGGTAAATGAGAAGAGAGCAAAAAGCTGATCATAAGTTCTGAAGAGGTTATGTGATATGGAGCAAGTCACTCATTTCCAATTCAACTGATACGAACATAGTGATGTGGTGCTGCGTTCATGCTTAAAGCCACTTCTCAGGAACATGTTCATTCCCGTGTACTTGGCAGCTTTCACACCGTTCACTCCTGTGCTGTGTCAGAGAAATTCACTCGAATAGAGTAAGGGGACTGCTAGCTGCACAGGCATTGCTACGTTGAAAACACTGTAGGGTCCAAGTGAGGTAGTAGGCTGTTGCTTCTCTTCTTCCTGGGACTACGCTTTTCTGATGGAAAAAGTACCTAGGAGAAAACTCTACTGTAGAAGCTCATTCCCCTTCAAGGATCACAAAGTGCTATGCTAGCATTCCCTCCTTTGCTGACGAGAAATCATTTCAGTAGCTCTTGGGCTATGACACGAGCCAGAGATCCTCTATTGCAGCAAGGTACTTCGACAGGATGCTGACAAGAGTACGCACTATGTGAGACACCACTGCTTTCCTCTCCTACTGAAATGAGAACATCGATAACACGTCAAATAGTGTGGGTGGCTTTTGTGGAAAACACTTTTGGCACGACTTCATACAATTCCTGAATGATGCAGGGGAGCGCACAGTCTTCACTGCTGTATTCTCAGACTGGAATGAATGCCCCGGTAGGCCCATGTGGTAGTTTTAGCTTCTTCGTCCTTTAATGCTTCACGAACGGGTGGAGTCCAAGGGACTTAGTACAGTCTCCGCGCATTTCTCAGGCTACACCCTTCCTCTCCCATTGATCCAGTACTGAAATGAGAACACTGAGAAGTCGTTCAACACTGAGACGGCTTTCGGGAAAAAACCCGCTTCCGACGAAATAGGTTTATTCCCGAGTGATTTGGTGGAGAAAACAAATCTTCACGACTGTATTATCTTCCACTGGGAGCCCCTCAGGCTACTCTGAGATTCACATTCCCGTAGATCTTCAGAGACTTGGAGTCCAAGTCACGTAGCATGGCCTAGCGGCCTTGCAACGTCCGGACACGCTTTCCTCCCGGAACGCAGAATTTGGCGAAAACAGTGGTAGCCCAGCTTCCTCTCGTTCACACTTGGCATAGTCCTGTGCCAACTAGGGTTCTCTCATTTGTTTGGGGGAACGTGATTACGGAACTCTTTGGCTAGCAAAGTTACCGCCTAGGTGATCATACAGAAAACCAATTGAAATGACGTTCTAAATCGGTCGGTTATATCGGCACCCCATACATTTCGCACTCTACTGAAACGAGTCCATTGACCTAGTGTTACCCGCTGGAGATGAAAGTTGCTAATAAGCCACTTGTGTGAAACATCCTGATTGCCTAGTTGTTTGGAAGCTTTCAATGAATTCCTTGCTGTTCTCTCAGAAGGAAATTCAGTCGAATAGAGTCAGTGGACTGTGAGCTCCATGTGCATATCTACGTTCGAGAAACACTTGTGTCCACAAGACATAGTAGTCAGTACCTGCAGGAAATCTTCGGACTCCGATTGGTTGAAGGAAAAAATAGAGGGGCGAAAAGCCCACACTCGCAGCTCATTGTCCTGCAAAGTTCAGCTACTGCTATGCTCCAGTTCATTCAGTACGGATGGAAAATGATTTCAGAAGCATTTTGGTTAGGACACAACCCACAGCTCTCACATTTGAGACGACTTCTCTTTAAAGATAGAGTTAGGGTTAGGGCTAGCACTAGGGTTACGGTTAGGAGTAGTTTTATTATTAGGGTTAGGGTTAGAGTTAGGGTTACGGATAGGGTTAGGGATAGGGTTAGGGTTAGGGTTAGGGATAGGGTTAGGGTTAGGATTGTGGTTTGGGTTAATGTTACATGTAGGTTTAGGGCTAGGGCTAAAGGTAGATGATGGCCGCATGTCGAGGAAACTGTGTCGTAGACGATAGTGCAATTCATAGCTCTCATTGTGCTGTACCTTCATTGAGTCCGTTCATGACGAGAAAGTCATTCTGTAGATCGTTGCACTCAAACACAGCAAGGTAAATGAGAAGAGAGCAAAAAGCTGATCATAAGTTCTGAAGAGGTTATGTGATATGGAGCAAGTCACTCATTTCCAATTCAACTGATACGAACATAGTGATGTGGTGCTGCGTTCATGCTTAAAGCCACTTCTCAGGAACATGTTCATTCCCGTGTACTTGGCAGCTTTCACACCGTTCACTCCTGTGCTGTGTCAGAGAAATTCACTCGAATAGAGTAAGGGGACTGCTAGCTGCACAGGCATTGCTACGTTGAAAACACTGTAGGGTCCAAGTGAGGTAGTAGGCTGTTGCTTCTCTTCTTCCTGGGACTACGCTTTTCTGATGGAAAAAGTACCTAGGAGAAAACTCTACTGTAGAAGCTCATTCCCCTTCAAGGATCACAAAGTGCTATGCTAGCATTCCCTCCTTTGCTGACGAGAAATCATTTCAGTAGCTCTTGGGCTATGACACGAGCCAGAGATCCTCTATTGCAGCAAGGTACTTCGACAGGATGCTGACAAGAGTACGCACTATGTGACACACCACTGCTTTCCTCTCCTACTGAAATGAGAACATCGATAACACGTCAAATAGTGTGGGTGGCTTTTGTGGAAAACACTTTTGGCACGACTTCATACAATTCCTGAATGATGCAGGGGAGCGCACAGTCTTCACTGCTGTATTCTCAGACTGGAATGAATGCCCCGGTAGGCCCATGTGGTAGTTTTAGCTTCTTCGTCCTTTAATGCTTCACGAACGGGTGGAGTCCAAGGGACTTAGTACAGTCTCCGCGCATTTCTCAGGCTACACCCTTCCTCTCCCATTGATCCAGTACTGAAATGAGAACACTGAGAAGTCGTTCAACACTGAGACGGCTTTCGGGAAAAAACCCGCTTCCGACGAAATAGGTTTATTCCCGAGTGATTTGGTGGAGAAAACAAATCTTCACGACTGTATTATCTTCCACTGGGAGCCCCTCAGGCTACTCTGAGATTCACATTCCCGTAGATCTTCAGAGACTTGGAGTCCAAGTCACGTAGCATGGCCTAGCGGCCTTGCAACGTCCGGACACGCTTTCCTCCCGGAACGCAGAATTTGGCGAAAACAGTGGTAGCCCAGCTTCCTCTCGTTCACACTTGGCATAGTCCTGTGCCAACTAGGGTTCTCTCATTTGTTTGGGGGAACGTGATTACGGAACTCTTTGGCTAGCAAAGTTACCGCCTAGGTGATCATACAGAAAACCAATTGAAATGACGTTCTAAATCGGTCGGTTATATCGGCACCCCATACATTTCGCACTCTACTGAAACGAGTCCATTGACCTAGTGTTACCCGCTGGAGATGAAAGTTGCTAATAAGCCACTTGTGTGAAACATCCTGATTGCCTAGTTGTTTGGAAGCTTTCAATGAATTCCTTGCTGTTCTCTCAGAAGGAAATTCAGTCGAATAGAGTCAGTGGACTGTGAGCTCCATGTGCATATCTACGTTCGAGAAACACTTGTGTCCACAAGACATAGTAGTCAGTACCTGCAGGAAATCTTCGGACTCCGATTGGTTGAAGGAAAAAATAGAGGGGCGAAAAGCCCACACTCGCAGCTCATTGTCCTGCAAAGTTCAGCTACTGCTATGCTCCAGTTCATTCAGTACGGATGGAAAATGATTTCAGAAGCATTTTGGTTAGGACACAACCCACAGCTCTCACATTTGAGACGACTTCTCTTTAAAGATAGAGTTAGGGTTAGGGCTAGCACTAGGGTTACGGTTAGGAGTAGTTTTATTATTAGGGTTAGGGTTAGAGTTAGGGTTACGGATAGGGTTAGGGATAGGGTTAGGGTTAGGGTTAGGGATAGGGTTAGGGTTAGGATTGTGGTTTGGGTTAATGTTACATGTAGGTTTAGGGCTAGGGCTAAAGGTAGATGATGGCCGCATGTCGAGGAAACTGTGTCGTAGACGATAGTGCAATTCATAGCTCTCATTGTGCTGTACCTTCATTGAGTCCGTTCATGACGAGAAAGTCATTCTGTAGATCGTTGCACTCAAACACAGCAAGGTAAATGAGAAGAGAGCAAAAAGCTGATCATAAGTTCTGAAGAGGTTATGTGATATGGAGCAAGTCACTCATTTCCAATTCAACTGATACGAACATAGTGATGTGGTGCTGCGTTCATGCTTAAAGCCACTTCTCAGGAACATGTTCATTCCCGTGTACTTGGCAGCTTTCACACCGTTCACTCCTGTGCTGTGTCAGAGAAATTCACTCGAATAGAGTAAGGGGACTGCTAGCTGCACAGGCATTGCTACGTTGAAAACACTGTAGGGTCCAAGTGAGGTAGTAGGCTGTTGCTTCTCTTCTTCCTGGGACTACGCTTTTCTGATGGAAAAAGTACCTAGGAGAAAACTCTACTGTAGAAGCTCATTCCCCTTCAAGGATCACAAAGTGCTATGCTAGCATTCCCTCCTTTGCTGACGAGAAATCATTTCAGTAGCTCTTGGGCTATGACACGAGCCAGAGATCCTCTATTGCAGCAAGGTACTTCGACAGGATGCTGACAAGAGTACGCACTATGTGACACACCACTGCTTTCCTCTCCTACTGAAATGAGAACATCGATAACACGTCAAATAGTGTGGGTGGCTTTTGTGGAAAACACTTTTGGCACGACTTCATACAATTCCTGAATGATGCAGGGGAGCGCAAAGTCTTCACTGCTGTATTCTCAGACTGGAATGAATGCCCCGGTAGGCCCATGTGGTAGTTTTAGCTTCTTCGTCCTTTAATGCTTCACGAACGGGTGGAGTCCAAGGGACGTAGTACAGTCTCCACGCATTTCTCAGGCTACACCCTTCTTCTCCCATTGGTCCAGTACTGAAATGAGAACACTGAGAAGTCGTTCAACACTGAGAGGGCTTTGGGGAAAAAAACCCGCTTCCGACGAAATAGGTTTATTCCCGAGTGATTTGGAGGAGAAAACAAATCTTCACGACTGTATTATCTTCCACTGGGAGCCCCAAAGGCTACTCTGAGATTCACATTCCCGTAGATCTTCAGAGACTTGGAGTCCAAGTCACGTAGCATGGCCTAGCGGCCTTGCAACGTCCGGACACGCTTTCCTCCCGGAACGCAGAATTTGGCGAAAACAGTGGTAGCCCAGCTTCCTCTCGTTCACACTTGGCATAGTCCTGTGCCAACTAGGGTTCTCTCATTTGTTTGGGGGAACGTGATTACGAAGCTCTTTGGCTAGCAAAGTTACCGCCTAGGTGATCATACAGAAAACCAATTGAAATGACGTTCTAAATCGGTCGGTTATATCGGCACCCCATACATTTCGCACTCTACTGAAACGAGTCCATTGACCTAGTGTTACCCGCTGGAGATGAAAGTTGCTAATAAGGCACTTGTGTGAAACATCCTGATTGCCTAGTTGTTTGGAAGCTTTCCATGAATTCCTTGCTGTTCTCTCAGAAGGAAATTCAGTCGAATAGAGTCAGTGGACTGTGAGCTCCATGTGCATATCTACGTTCGAGAAACACTTGTGTCCACAAGACATAGTAGTCAGTACCTGCAGGAAATCTTCGGACTCCGATTGGTTGAAGGAAAAAATAGAGGGGCGAAAAGCCCACACTCGCAGCTCATTGTCCTGCAAAGTTCAGCTACTGCTATGCTCCAGTTCATTCAGTACGGATGGAAAATGATTTCAGAAGCATTTTGGTTAGGACACAACCCACAGCTCTCACATTTGAGACGACTTCTCTTTAAAGATAGAGTTAGGGTTAGGGCTAGCACTAGGGTTACGGTTAGGAGTAGTTTTATTATTAGGGTTAGGGTTAGAGTTAGGGTTAGGGTTAGGTTCAGGGATAGGGATAGGGTGAGGGTTAGGGTTAGGGTTAGGGTTAGGATTGTGGTTTGGGTTAATGTTACATGTAGGTTTAGGGCTAGGGCTAAAGGTAGATGATGGCCGCATGTCGAGGAAACTGTGTCGTAGACGATAGTGCAATTCATAGCTCTCATTGTGCTGTACCTTCATTGAGTCCGTTCATGACGAGAAAGTCATTCTGTAGATCGTTGCACTCAAACACAGCAAGGTAAATGAGAAGAGAGCAAAAAGCTGATCATAAGTTCTGAAGAGGTTATGTGATATGGAGCAAGTCACTCATTTCCAATTCAACTGATATGAACATAGTGATGTGGTGCTGCGTTCATGCTTAAAGCCACTTCTCAGGAACATGTTCATTCCCGTGTACTTGGCAGCTTTCACACCGTTCACTCCTGTGCTGTGTCAGAGAAATTCACTCGAATAGAGTAAGGGGACTGCTAGCTGCACAGGCATTGCTACGTTGAAAACACTGTAGGGTCCAAGTGAGGTAGTAGGCTGTTGCTTCTCTTCTTCCTGGGACTACGCTTTTCTGATGGAAAAAGTACCTAGGAGAAAACTCTCCTGTAGAAGCTCATTCCCCTTCAAGGATCACAAAGTGCTATGCTAGCATTCCCTCCTTTGCTGACGAGAAATCATTTCAGTAGCTCTTGGGCTATGACACGAGCCAGAGATCCTCTATTGCAGCAAGGTACTTCGACAGGATGCTGACAAGAGTACGCACTATGTGAGACACCACTGCTTTCCTCTCCTACTGAAATGAGAACATCGATAACACGTCAAATAGTGTGGGTGGCTTTTGTGGAAAACACTTTTGGCACGACTTCATACAATTCCTGAATGATGCAGGGGAGCGCAAAGTCTTCACTGCTGTATTCTCAGACTGGAATGAATGCCCCGGTAGGCCCATGTGGTAGTTTTAGCTTCTTCGTCCTTTAATGCTTCACGAACGGGTGGAGTCCAAGGGACGTAGTACAGTCTCCACGCATTTCTCAGGCTACACCCTTCTTCTCCCATTGGTCCAGTACTGAAATGAGAACACTGAGAAGTCGTTCAACACTGAGACGGCTTTGGGGAAAAAAACCCGCTTCCGACGAAATAGGTTTATTCCCGAGTGATTTGGAGGAGAAAACAAATCTTCACGACTGTATTATCTTCCACTGGGAGCCCCACAGGCTACTCTGAGATTCACATTCCCGTAGATCTTCAGAGACTTGGAGTCCAAGTCACGTAGCATGGCCTAGCGGCCTTGCAACATCCGGACACGCTTTCCTCCCGGAACGCAGAATTTGGCGAAAACAGTGGTAGCCCAGCTTCCTCTCGTTCACACTTGGCATAGTCCTGTGCCAACTAGGGTTCTCTCATTTGTTTGGGGGAACGTGATTACGGAACTCTTTGGCTAGCAAAGTTACCGCCTAGGTGATCATACAGAAAACCAATTGAAATGACGTTCTAAATCGGTCGGTTATATCGGCACCCCATACATTTCGCACTCTACTGAAACGAGTCCATTGACCTAGTGTTACCCGCTGGAGATGAAAGTTGCTAATAAGCCACTTGTGTGAAACATCCTGATTGCCTAGTTGTTTGGAAGCTTTCCATGAATTCCTTGCTGTTCTCTCAGAAGGAAATTCAGTCGAATAGAGTCAGTGGACTGTGAGCTCCATGTGCATATCTACGTTCGAGAAACACTTGTGTCCACAAGACATAGTAGTCAGTACCTGCAGGAAATCTTCGGACTCCGATTGGTTGAAGGAAAAAATAGAGGGGCGAAAAGCCCACACTCGCAGCTCATTGTCCTGCAAAGTTCAGCTACTGCTATGCTCCAGTTCATTCAGTACGGATGGAAAATGATTTCAGAAGCATTTTGGTTAGGACACAACCCACAGCTCTCACATTTGAGACGACTTCTCTTTAAAGATAGAGTTAGGGTTAGGGCTAGCACTAGGGTTACGGTTAGGAGTAGTTTTATTATTAGGGTTAGGGTTAGAGTTAGGGTTAGGGTTAGGTTCAGGGATAGGGATAGGGTTAGGGTTAGGGATAGGGTTAGGGTTAGGATTGTGGTTTGGGTTAATGTTACATGTAGGTTTAGGGCTAGGGCTAAAGGTAGATGATGGCCGCATGTCGAGGAAACTGTGTCGTAGACGATAGTGCAATTCATAGCTCTCATTGTGCTGTACCTTCATTGAGTCCGTTCATGACGAGAAAGTCATTCTGTAGATCGTTGCACTCAAACACAGCAAGGTAAATGAGAAGAGAGCAAAAAGCTGATCATAAGTTCTGAAGAGGTTATGTGATATGGAGCAAGTCACTCATTTCCAATTCAACTGATACGAACATAGTGATGTGGTGCTGCGTTCATGCTTAAAGCCACTTCTCAGGAACATGTTCATTCCCGTGTACTTGGCAGCTTTCACACCGTTCACTCCTGTGCTGTGTCAGAGAAATTCACTCGAATAGAGTAAGGGGACTGCTAGCTGCACAGGCATTGCTACGTTGAAAACACTGTAGGGTCCAAGTGAGGTAGTAGGCTGTTGCTTCTCTTCTTACTGGGACTACGCTTTTCTGATGGAAAAAGTACCTAGGAGAAAACTCTACTGTAGAAGCTCATTCCCCTTCAAGGATCACAAAGTGCTATGCTAGCATTCCCTCCTTTGCTGACGAGAAATCATTTCAGTAGCTCTTGGGCTATGACACGAGCCAGAGATCCTCTATTGCAGCAAGGTACTTCGACAGGATGCTGACAAGAGTACGCACTATGTGAGACACCACTGCTTTCCTCTCCTACTGAAATGAGAACATCGATAACACGGCAAATAGTGTGGGTGGCTTTTGTGGAAAACACTTTTGGCACGACTTCATACAATTCCTGAATGATGCAGGGGAGCGCAAAGTCTTCACTGCTGTATTCTCAGACTGGAATGAATGCCCCGGTAGGCCCATGTGGTAGTTTTAGCTTCTTCGTCCTTTAATGCTTCACGAACGGGTGGAGTCCAAGGGACGTAGTACAGTCTCCACGCATTTCTCAGGCTACACCCTTCTTCTCCCATTGGTCCAGTACTGAAATGAGAACACTGAGAAGTCGTTCAACACTGAGATGGCTTTGGGGAAAAAAACCCGCTTCCGACGAAATAGGTTTATTCCCGAGTGATTTGGAGGAGAAAACAAATCTTCACGACTGTATTATCTTCCACTGGGAGCCCCAAAGGCTACTCTGAGATTCACATTCCCGTAGATCTTCAGAGACTTGGAGTCCAAGTCACGTAGCATGGCCTAGCGGCCTTGCTACGTCCGGACACGCTTTCCTCCCGGAACGCAGAATTTGGCGAAAACAGTGGTAGCCCAGCTTCCTCTCGTTCACACTTGGCATAGTCCTGTGCCAACTAGGGTTCTCTCATTTGTTTGGGGGAACGTGATTACGGAACTCTTTGGCTAGCAAAGTTACCGCCTAGGTGATCATACAGAAAACCAATTGAAATGACGTTCTAAATCGGTCGGTTACATCGGCACCCCATACATTTCGCACTCTACTGAAACGAGTCCATTGACCTAGTGTTACCCGCTGGAGATGAAAGTTGCTAATAAGCCACTTGTGTGAAACATCCTGATTGCCTAGTTGTTTGGAAGCTTTCCATGAATTCCTTGCTGTTCTCTCAGAAGGAAATTCAGTCGAATAGAGTCAGTGGACTGTGAGCTCCATGTGCATATCTACGTTCGAGAAACACTTGTGTCCACAAGACATAGTAGTCAGTACCTGCAGGAAATCTTCGGACTCCGATTGGTTGAAGGAAAAAATAGAGGGGCGAAAAGCCCACACTCGCAGCTCATTGTCCTGCAAAGTTCAGCTACTGCTATGCTCCAGTTCATTCAGTACGGATGGAAAATGATTTCAGAAGCATTTTGGTTAGGACACAACCCACAGCTCTCACATTTGAGACGACTTCTCTTTAAAGATAGAGTTAGGGTTAGGGCTAGCACTAGGGTTACGGTTAGGAGTAGTTTTATTATTAGGGTTAGGGTTAGAGTTAGGGTTAGGGTTAGGTTCAGGGATAGGGATAGGGTGAGGGTTAGGGTTAGGGTTAGGGTTAGGATTGTGGTTTGGGTTAATGTTACATGTAGGTTTAGGGCTAGGGCTAAAGGTAGATGATGGCCGCATGTCGAGGAAACTGTGTCGTAGACGATAGTGCAATTCATAGCTCTCATTGTGCTGTACCTTCATTGAGTCCGTTCATGACGAGAAAGTCATTCTGTAGATCGTTGCACTCAAACACAGCAAGGTAAATGAGAAGAGAGCAAAAAGCTGATCATAAGTTCTGAAGAGGTTATGTGATATGGAGCAAGTCACTCATTTCCAATTCAACCGATACGAACATAGTGATGTGGTGCTGCGTTCATGCTTAAAGCCACTTCTCAGGAACATGTTCATTCCCGTGTACTTGGCAGCTTTCACACCGTTCACTCCTGTGCTGTGTCAGAGAAATTCACTCGAATAGAGTAAGGGGACTGCTAGCTGCACAGGCATTGCTACGTTGAAAACACTGTAGGGTCCAAGTGAGGTAGTAGGCTGTTGCTTCTCTTCTTCCTGGGACTACGCTTTTCTGATGGAAAAAGTACCTAGGAGAAAACTCTACTGTAGAAGCTCATTCCCCTTCAAGGATCACAAAGTGCTATGCTAGCATTCCCTCCTTTGCTGACGAGAAATCATTTCAGTAGCTCTTGGGCTATGACACGAGCCAGAGATCCTCTATTGCAGCAAGGTACTTCGACAGGATGCTGACAAGAGTACGCACTATGTGAGACACCACTGCTTTCCTCTCCTACTGAAATGAGAACATCGATAACACGTCAAATAGTGTGGGTGGCTTTTGTGGAAAACACTTTTGGCACGACTTCATACAATTCCTGAATGATGCAGGGGAGCGCAAAGTCTTCACTGCTGTATTCTCAGACTGGAATGAATGCCCCGGTAGGCCCATGTGGTAGTTTTAGCTTCTTCGTCCTTTAATGCTTCACGAACGGGTGGAGTCCAAGGGACGTAGTACAGTCTCCACGCATTTCTCAGGCTACACCCTTCTTCTCCCATTGGTCCAGTACTGAAATGAGAACACTGAGAAGTCGTTCAACACTGAGACGGCTTTGGGGAAAAAAACCCGCTTCCGACGAAATAGGTTTATTCCCGAGTGATTTGGAGGAGAAAACAAATCTTCACGACTGTATTATCTTCCACTGGGAGCCCCACAGGCTACTCTGAGATTCACATTCCCGTAGATCTTCAGAGACTTGGAGTCCAAGTCACGTAGCATGGCCTAGCGGCCTTGCAACATCCGGACACGCTTTCCTCCCGGAACGCAGAATTTGGCGAAAACAGTGGTAGCCCAGCTTCCTCTCGTTCACACTTGGCATAGTCCTGTGCCAACTAGGGTTCTCTCATTTGTTTGGGGGAACGTGATTACGGAACTCTTTGGCTAGCAAAGTTACCGCCTAGGTGATCATACAGAAAACCAATTGAAATGACGTTCTAAATCGGTCGGTTATATCGGCACCCCATACATTTCGCACTCTACTGAAACGAGTCCATTGACCTAGTGTTACCCGCTGGAGATGAAAGTTGCTAATAAGCCACTTGTGTGAAACATCCTGATTGCCTAGTTGTTTGGAAGCTTTCCATGAATTCCTTGCTGTTCTCTCAGAAGGAAATTCAGTCGAATAGAGTCAGTGGACTGTGAGCTCCATGTGCATATCTACGTTCGAGAAACACTTGTGTCCACAAGACATAGTAGTCAGTACCTGCAGGAAATCTTCGGACTCCGATTGGTTGAAGGAAAAAATAGAGGGGCGAAAAGCCCACACTCGCAGCTCATTGTCCTGCAAAGTTCAGCTACTGCTATGCTCCAGTTCATTCAGTACGGATGGAAAATGATTTCAGAAGCATTTTGGTTAGGACACAACCCACAGCTCTCACATTTGAGACGACTTCTCTTTAAAGATAGAGTTAGGGTTAGGGCTAGCACTAGGGTTACGGTTAGGAGTAGTTTTATTATTAGGGTTAGGGTTAGAGTTAGGGTTAGGGTTAGGTTCAGGGATAGGGATAGGGTTAGGGTTAGGGATAGGGTTAGGGTTAGGATTGTGGTTTGGGTTAATGTTACATGTAGGTTTAGGGCTAGGGCTAAAGGTAGATGATGGCCGCATGTCGAGGAAACTGTGTCGTAGACGATAGTGCAATTCATAGCTCTCATTGTGCTGTACCTTCATTGAGTCCGTTCATGACGAGAAAGTCATTCTGTAGATCGTTGCACTCAAACACAGCAAGGTAAATGAGAAGAGAGCAAAAAGCTGATCATAAGTTCTGAAGAGGTTATGTGATATGGAGCAAGTCACTCATTTCCAATTCAACTGATACGAACATAGTGATGTGGTGCTGCGTTCATGGTTAAAGCCACTTCTCAGGAACATGTTCATTCCCGTGTACTTGGCAGCTTTCACACCGTTCACTCCTGTGCTGTGTCAGAGAAATTCACTCGAATAGAGTAAGGGGACTGCTAGCTGCACAGGCATTGCTACGTTGAAAACACTGTAGGGTCCAAGTGAGGTAGTAGGCTGTTGCTTCTCTTCTTACTGGGACTACGCTTTTCTGATGGAAAAAGTACCTAGGAGAAAACTCTACTGTAGAAGCTCATTCCCCTTCAAGGATCACAAAGTGCTATGCTAGCATTCCCTCCTTTGCTGACGAGAAATCATTTCAGTAGCTCTTGGGCTATGACACGAGCCAGAGATCCTCTATTGCAGCAAGGTACTTCGACAGGATGCTGACAAGAGTACGCACTATGTGAGACACCACTGCTTTCCTCTCCTACTGAAATGAGAACATCGATAACACGTCAAATAGTGTGGGTGGCTTTTGTGGAAAACACTTTTGGCACGACTTCATACAATTCCTGAATGATGCAGGGGAGCGCAAAGTCTTCACTGCTGTATTCTCAGACTGGAATGAATGCCCCGGTAGGCCCATGTGGTAGTTTTAGCTTCTTCGTCCTTTAATGCTTCACGAACGGGTGGAGTCCAAGGGACGTAGTACAGTCTCCACGCATTTCTCAGGCTACACCCTTCTTCTCCCATTGGTCCAGTACTGAAATGAGAACACTGAGAAGTCGTTCAACACTGAGATGGCTTTGGGGAAAAAAACCCGCTTCCGACGAAATAGGTTTATTCCCGAGTGATTTGGAGGAGAAAACAAATCTTCACGACTGTATTATCTTCCCCTGGGAGCCCCAAAGGCTACTCTGAGATTCACATTCCCGTAGATCTTCAGAGACTTGGAGTCCAAGTCACGTAGCATGGCCTAGCGGCCTTGCTACGTCCGGACACGCTTTCCTCCCGGAACGCAGAATTTGGCGAAAACAGTGGTAGCCCAGCTTCCACTCGTTCACACTTGGCATAGTCCTGTGCCAACTAGGGTTCTCTCATTTGTTTGGGGGAACGTGATTACGGAACTCTTTGGCTAGCAAAGTTACCGCCTAGGTGATCATACAGAAAACCAATTGAAATGACGTTCTAAATCGGTCGGTTACATCGGCACCCCATACATTTCGCACTCTACTGAAACGAGTCCATTGACCTAGTGTTACCCGCTGGAGATGAAAGTTGCTAATAAGCCACTTGTGTGAAACATCCTGATTGCCTAGTTGTTTGGAAGCTTTCCATGAATTCCTTGCTGTTCTCTCAGAAGGAAATTCAGTCGAATAGAGTCAGTGGACTGTGAGCTCCATGTGCATATCTACGTTCGAGAAACACTTGTGTCCACAAGACATAGTAGTCAGTACCTGCAGGAAATCTTCGGACTCCGATTGGTTGAAGGAAAAAATAGAGGGGCGAAAAGCCCACACTCGCAGCTCATTGTCCTGCAAAGTTCAGCTACTGCTATGCTCCAGTTCATTCAGTACGGATGGAAAATGATTTCAGAAGCATTTTGGTTAGGACACAACCCACAGCTCTCACATTTGAGACGACTTCTCTTTAAAGATAGAGTTAGGGTTAGGGCTAGCACTAGGGTTACGGTTAGGAGTAGTTTTATTATTAGGGTTAGGGTTAGAGTTAGGGTTAGGGTTAGGTTCAGGGATAGGGATAGGGTGAGGGTTAGGGTTAGGGTTAGGGTTAGGATTGTGGTTTGGGTTAATGTTACATGTAGGTTTAGGGCTAGGGCTAAAGGTAGATGATGGCCGCATGTCGAGGAAACTGTGTCGTAGACGATAGTGCAATTCATAGCTCTCATTGTGCTGTACCTTCATTGAGTCCGTTCATGACGAGAAAGTCATTCTGTAGATCGTTGCACTCAAACACAGCAAGGTAAATGAGAAGAGAGCAAAAAGCTGATCATAAGTTCTGAAGAGGTTATGTGATATGGAGCAAGTCACTCATTTCCAATTCAACTGATACGAACATAGTGATGTGGTGCTGCGTTCATGCTTAAAGCCACTTCTCAGGAACATGTTCATTCCCGTGTACTTGGCAGCTTTCACACCGTTCACTCCTGTGCTGTGTCAGAGAAATTCACTCGAATAGAGTAAGGGGACTGCTAGCTGCACAGGCATTGCTACGTTGAAAACACTGTAGGGTCCAAGTGAGGTAGTAGGCTGTTGCTTCTCTTCTTCCTGGGACTACGCTTTTCTGATGGAAAAAGTACCTAGGAGAAAACTCTACTGTAGAAGCTCATTCCCCTTCAAGGATCACAAAGTGCTATGCTAGCATTCCCTCCTTTGCTGACGAGAAATCATTTCAGTAGCTCTTGGGCTATGACACGAGCCAGAGATCCTCTATTGCAGCAAGGTACTTCGACAGGATGCTGACAAGAGTACGCACTATGTGAGACACCACTGCTTTCCTCTCCTACTGAAATGAGAACATCGATAACACGTCAAATAGTGTGGGTGGCTTTTGTGGAAAACACTTTTGGCACGACTTCATACAATTCCTGAATGATGCAGGGGAGCGCAAAGTCTTCACTGCTGTATTCTCAGACTGGAATGAATGCCCCGGTAGGCCCATGTGGTAGTTTTAGCTTCTTCGTCCTTTAATGCTTCACGAACGGGTGGAGTCCAAGGGACGTAGTACAGTCTCCACGCATTTCTCAGGCTACACCCTTCTTCTCCCATTGGTCCAGTACTGAAATGAGAACACTGAGAAGTCGTTCAACACTGAGAGGGCTTTGGGGAAAAAAACCCGCTTCCGACGAAATAGGTTTATTCCCGAGTGATTTGGAGGAGAAAACAAATCTTCACGACTGTATTATCTTCCACTGGGAGCCCCAAAGGCTACTCTGAGATTCACATTCCCGTAGATCTTCAGAGACTTGGAGTCCAAGTCACGTAGCATGGCCTAGCGGCCTTGCAACATCCGGACACGCTTTCCTCCCGGAACGCAGAATTTGGCGAAAACAGTGGTAGCCCAGCTTCCTCTCGTTCACACTTGGCATAGTCCTGTGCCAACTAGGGTTCTCTCATTTGTTTGGGGGAACGTGATTACGGAACTCTTTGGCTAGCAAAGTTACCGCCTAGGTGATCATACAGAAAACCAATTGAAATGACGTTCTAAATCGGTCGGTTATATCGGCACCCCATACATTTCGCACTCTACTGAAACGAGTCCATTGACCTAGTGTTACCCGCTGGAGATGAAAGTTGCTAATAAGCCACTTGTGTGAAACATCCTGATTGCCTAGTTGTTTGGAAGCTTTCCATGAATTCCTTGCTGTTCTCTCAGAAGGAAATTCAGTCGAATAGAGTCAGTGGACTGTGAGCTCCATGTGCATATCTACGTTCGAGAAACACTTGTGTCCACAAGACATAGTAGTCAGTACCTGCAGGAAATCTTCGGACTCCGATTGGTTGAAGGAAAAAATAGAGGGGCGAAAAGCCCACACTCGCAGCTCATTGTCCTGCAAAGTTCAGCTACTGCTATGCTCCAGTTCATTCAGTACGGATGGAAAATGATTTCAGAAGCATTTTGGTTAGGACACAACCCACAGCTCTCACATTTGAGACGACTTCTCTTTAAAGATAGAGTTAGGGTTAGGGCTAGCACTAGGGTTACGGTTAGGAGTAGTTTTATTATTAGGGTTAGGGTTAGAGTTAGGGTTAGGGTTAGGTTCAGGGATAGGGATAGGGTGAGGGTTAGGGTTAGGGTTAGGGTTAGGATTGTGGTTTGGGTTAATGTTACATGTAGGTTTAGGGCTAGGGCTAAAGGTAGATGATGGCCGCATGTCGAGGAAACTGTGTCGTAGACGATAGTGCAATTCATAGCTCTCATTGTGCTGTACCTTCATTGAGTCCGTTCATGACGAGAAAGTCATTCTGTAGATCGTTGCACTCAAACACAGCAAGGTAAATGAGAAGAGAGCAAAAAGCTGATCATAAGTTCTGAAGAGGTTATGTGATATGGAGCAAGTCACTCATTTCCAATTCAACTGATACGAACATAGTGATGTGGTGCTGCGTTCATGGTTAAAGCCACTTCTCAGGAACATGTTCATTCCCGTGTACTTGGCAGCTTTCACACCGTTCACTCCTGTGCTGTGTCAGAGAAATTCACTCGAATAGAGTAAGGGGACTGCTAGCTGCACAGGCATTGCTACGTTGAAAACACTGTAGGGTCCAAGTGAGGTAGTAGGCTGTTGCTTCTCTTCTTCCTGGGACTACGCTTTTCTGATGGAAAAAGTACCTAGGAGAAAACTCTACTGTAGAAGCTCATTCCCCTTCAAGGATCACAAAGTGCTATGCTAGCATTCCCTCCTTTGCTGACGAGAAATCATTTCAGTAGCTCTTGGGCTATGACACGAGCCAGAGATCCTCTATTGCAGCAAGGTACTTCGACAGGATGCTGACAAGAGTACGCACTATGTGAGACACCACTGCTTTCCTCTCCTACTGAAATGAGAACATCGATAACACGTCAAATAGTGTGGGTGGCTTTTGTGGAAAACACTTTTGGCACGACTTCATACAATTCCTGAATGATGCAGGGGAGCGCAAAGTCTTCACTGCTGTATTCTCAGACTGGAATGAATGCCCCGGTAGGCCCATGTGGTAGTTTTAGCTTCTTCGTCCTTTAATGCTTCACGAACGGGTGGAGTCCAAGGGACGTAGTACAGTCCCCACGCATTTCTCAGGCTACACCCTTCTTCTCCCATTGGTCCAGTACTGAAATGAGAACACTGAGAAGTCGTTCAACACTGAGATGGCTTTGGGGAAAAAAACCCGCTTCCGACGAAATAGGTTTATTCCCGAGTGATTTGGAGGAGAAAACAAATCTTCACGACTGTATTATCTTCCACTGGGAGCCCCAAAGGCTACTCTGAGATTCACATTCCCGTAGATCTTCAGAGACTTGGAGTCCAAGTCACGTAGCATGGCCTAGCGGCCTTGCTACGTCCGGACACGCTTTCCTCCCGGAACGCAGAATTTGGCGAAACAGTGGTAGCCCAGCTTCCTCTCGTTCACACTTGGCATAGTCCTGTGCCAACTAGGGTTCTCTCATTTGTTTGGGGGAACGTGATTACGGAACTCTTTGGCTAGCAAAGTTACCGCCTAGGTGATCATACAGAAAACCAATTGAAATGACGTTCTAAATCGGTCGGTTACATCGGCACCCCATACATTTCGCACTCTACTGAAACGAGTCCATTGACCTAGTGTTACCCGCTGGAGATGAAAGTTGCTAATAAGCCACTTGTGTGAAACATCCTGATTGCCTAGTTGTTTGGAAGCTTTCCATGAATTCCTTGCTGTTCTCTCAGAAGGAAATTCAGTCGAATAGAGTCAGTGGACTGTGAGCTCCATGTGCATATCTACGTTCGAGAAACACTTGTGTCCACAAGACATAGTAGTCAGTACCTGCAGGAAATCTTCGGACTCCGATTGGTTGAAGGAAAAAATAGAGGGGCGAAAAGCCCACACTCGCAGCTCATTGTCCTGCAAAGTTCAGCTACTGCTATGCTCCAGTTCATTCAGTACGGATGGAAAATGATTTCAGAAGCATTTTGGTTAGGACACAACCCACAGCTCTCACATTTGAGACGACTTCTCTTTAAAGATAGAGTTAGGGTTAGGGCTAGCACTAGGGTTACGGTTAGGAGTAGTTTTATTATTAGGGTTAGGGTTAGAGTTAGGGTTAGGGTTAGGTTCAGGGATAGGGTTAGGGTTAGGGTTAGGGATAGGGTTAGGGTTAGGATTGTGGTTTGGGTTAATGTTACATGTAGGTTTAGGGCTAGGGCTAAAGGTAGATGATGACCGCATGTCGAGGAAACTGTGTCGTAGACGATAGTGCAATTCATAGCTCTCATTGTGCTGTACATTCATTGAGTCCGTTCATGACGAGAAAGTCATTCTGTAGATCGTTGCACTCAAACACAGCAAGGTAAATGAGAAGAGAGCAAAAAGCTGATCATAAGTTCTGAAGAGGTTATGTGATATGGAGCAAGTCACTCATTTCCAATTCAACTGATACGAACATAGTGATGTGGTGCTGCGTTCATGGTTAAAGCCACTTCTCAGGAACATGTTCATTCCCGTGTACTTGGCAGCTTTCACACCGTTCACTCCTGTGCTGTGTCAGAGAAATTCACTCGAATAGAGTAAGGGGACTGCTAGCTGCACAGGCATTGCTACGTTGAAAACACTGTAGGGTCCAAGTGAGGTAGTAGGCTGTTGCTTCTCTTCTTCCTGGGACAACGCTTTTCTGATGGAAAAAGTACCTAGGAGAAAACTCTACTGTAGAAGCTCATTCCCCTTCAAGGATCACAAAGTGCTATGCTACCATTCCCTCCTTTGCTGACGAGAAATCATTTCAGTAGCTCTTGGGCTATGACACGAGCCAGAGATCCTCTATTGCAGCAAGGTACTTCGACAGGATGCTGACAAGAGTACGCACTATGTGAGACACCACTGCTTTCCTCTCCTACTGAAATGAGAACATCGATAACACGGCAAATAGTGTGGGTGGCTTTTGTGGAAAACACTTTTGGCACGACTTCATACAATTCCTGAATGATGCAGGGGAGCGCAAAGTCTTCACTGCTGTATTCTCAGACTGGAATGAATGCCCCGGTAGGCCCATGTGGTAGTTTTAGCTTCTTCGTCCTTTAATGCTTCACAAACGGGTGGAGTCCAAGGGACGTAGTACAGTCCCCACGCATTTCTCAGGCTACACCCTTCTTCTCCCATTGGTCCAGTACTGAAATGAGAACACTGAGAAGTCGTTCAACACTGAGAAGGCTTTGGGGAAAAAAACCCGCTTCCGACGAAATAGGTTTATTCCCGAGTGATTTGGAGGAGAAAACAAATCTTCACGACTGTATTATCTTCCACTGGGAGCCCCACAGGCTACTCTGAGATTCACATTCCCGTAGATCTTCAGAGACTTGGAGTCCAAGTCACGTAGCATGGCCTAGCGGCCTTGCAACGTCCGGACACGCTTTCCTCCCGGAACGCAGAATTTGGCGAAAACAGTGGTAGCCCAGCTTCCTCTCGTTCACACTTGGCATAGTCCTGTGCCAACTAGGGTTCTCTCATTTGTTTGGGGGAACGTGATTACGGAGCTCTTTGGCTAGCAAAGTTACCGCCTAGGTGATCATACAGAAAACCAATTGAAATGACGTTCTAAATCGGTCGGTTATATCGGCACCCCATACATTTCGCACTCTACTGAAACGAGTCCATTGACCTAGTGTTACCCGCTGGAGATGAAAGTTGCTAATAAGGCACTTGTGTGAAACATCCTGATTGCCTAGTTGTTTGGAAGCTTTCCATGAATTCCTTGCTGTTCTCTCAGAAGGAAATTCAGTCGAATAGAGTCAGTGGACTGTGAGCTCCATGTGCATATCTACGTTCGAGAAACACTTGTGTCCACAAGACATAGTAGTCAGTACCTGCAGGAAATCTTCGGACTCCGATTGGTTGAAGGAAAAAATAGAGGGGCGAAAAGCCCACACTCGCAGCTCATTGTCCTGCAAAGTTCAGCTACTGCTATGCTCCAGTTCATTCAGTATGGATGGAAAATGATTTCAGAAGCATTTTGGTTAGGACACAACCCACAGCTCTCACATTTGAGACGACTTCTCTTTAAAGATAGAGTTAGGGTTAGGGCTAGCACTAGGGTTACGGTTAGGAGTAGTTTTATTATTAGGGTTAGGGTTAGAGTTAGGGTTAGGGTTAGGTTCAGGGATAGGGATAGGGTGAGGGTTAGGGTTAGGGTTAGGGTTAGGATTGTGGTTTGGGTTAATGTTACATGTAGGTTTAGGGCTAGGGCTAAAGGTAGATGATGGCCGCATGTCGAGGAAACTGTGTCGTAGACGATAGTGCAATTCATAGCTCTCATTGTGCTGTACCTTCATTGAGTCCGTTCATGACGAGAAAGTCATTCTGTAGATCGTTGCACTCAAACACAGCAAGGTAAATGAGAAGAGAGCAAAAAGCTGATCATAAGTTCTGAAGAGGTTATGTGATATGGAGCAAGTCACTCATTTCCAATTCATCTGATATGAACATAGTGATGTGGTGCTGCGTTCATGCTTAAAGCCACTTCTCAGGAACATGTTCATTCCCGTGTACTTGGCAGCTTTCACACCGTTCACTCCTGTGCTGTGTCAGAGAAATTCACTCGAATAGAGTAAGGGGACTGCTAGCTGCACAGGCATTGCTACGTTGAAAACACTGTAGGGTCCAAGTGAGGTAGTAGGCTGTTGCTTCTCTTCTTCCTGGGACTACGCTTTTCTGATGGAAAAAGTACCTAGGAGAAAACTCTACTGTAGAAGCTCATTCCCCTTCAAGGATCACAAAGTGCTATGCTAGCATTCCCTCCTTTGCTGACGAGAAATCATTTCAGTAGCTCTTGGGCTATGACACGAGCCAGAGATCCTCTATTGCAGCAAGGTACTTCGACAGGATGCTGACAAGAGTACGCACTATGTGAGACACCACTGCTTTCCACTCCTACTGAAATGAGAACATCGATAACACGTCAAATAGTGTGGGTGGCTTTTGTGGAAAACACTTTTGGCACGACTTCATACAATTCCTGAATGATGCAGGGGAGCGCAAAGTCTTCACTGCTGTATTCTCAGACTGGAATGAATGCCCCGGTAGGCCCATGTGGTAGTTTTAGCTTCTTCGTCCTTTAATGCTTCACGAACGGGTGGAGTCCAAGGGACGTAGTACAGTCTCCACGCATTTCTCAGGCTACACCCTTCTTCTCCCATTGGTCCAGTACTGAAATGAGAACACTGAGAAGTCGTTCAACACTGAGACGGCTTTGGGGAAAAAAACCCGCTTCCGACGAAATAGGTTTATTCCCGAGTGATTTGGAGGAGAAAACAAATCTTCACGACTGTATTATCTTCCACTGGGAGCCCCACAGGCTACTCTGAGATTCACATTCCCGTAGATCTTCAGAGACTTGGAGTCCAAGTCACGTAGCATGGCCTAGCGGCCTTGCAACATCCGGACACGCTTTCCTCCCGGAACGCAGAATTTGGCGAAAACAGTGGTAGCCCAGCTTCCTCTCGTTCACACTTGGCATAGTCCTGTGCCAACTAGGGTTCTCTCATTTGTTTGGGGGAACGTGATTACGGAACTCTTTGGCTAGCAAAGTTACCGCCTAGGTGATCATACAGAAAACCAATTGAAATGACGTTCTAAATCGGTCGGTTATATCGGCACCCCATACATTTCGCACTCTACTGAAACGAGTCCATTGACCTAGTGTTACCCGCTGGAGATGAAAGTTGCTAATAAGCCACTTGTGTGAAACATCCTGATTGCCTAGTTGTTTGGAAGCTTTCCATGAATTCCTTGCTGTTCTCTCAGAAGGAAATTCAGTCGAATAGAGTCAGTGGACTGTGAGCTCCATGTGCATATCTACGTTCGAGAAACACTTGTGTCCACAAGACATAGTAGTCAGTACCTGCAGGAAATCTTCGGACTCCGATTGGTTGAAGGAAAAAATAGAGGGGCGAAAAGCCCACACTCGCAGCTCATTGTCCTGCAAAGTTCAGCTACTGCTATGCTCCAGTTCATTCAGTACGGATGGAAAATGATTTCAGAAGCATTTTGGTTAGGACACAACCCACAGCTCTCACATTTGAGACGACTTCTCTTTAAAGATAGAGTTAGGGTTAGGGCTAGCACTAGGGTTACGGTTAGGAGTAGTTTTATTATTAGGGTTAGGGTTAGAGTTAGGGTTAGGGTTAGGTTCAGGGATAGGGATAGGGTTAGGGTTAGGGATAGGGTTAGGGTTAGGATTGTGGTTTGGGTTAATGTTACATGTAGGTTTAGGGCTAGGGCTAAAGGTAGATGATGGCCGCATGTCGAGGAAACTGTGTCGTAGACGATAGTGCAATTCATAGCTCTCATTGTGCTGTACCTTCATTGAGTCCGTTCATGACGAGAAAGTCATTCTGTAGATCGTTGCACTCAAACACAGCAAGGTAAATGAGAAGAGAGCAAAAAGCTGATCATAAGTTCTGAAGAGGTTATGTGATATGGAGCAAGTCACTCATTTCCAATTCAACTGATACGAACATAGTGATGTGGTGCTGCGTTCATGGTTAAAGCCACTTCTCAGGAACATGTTCATTCCCGTGTACTTGGCAGCTTTCACACCGTTCACTCCTGTGCTGTGTCAGAGAAATTCACTCGAATAGAGTAAGGGGACTGCTAGCTGCACAGGCATTGCTACGTTGAAAACACTGTAGGGTCCAAGTGAGGTAGTAGGCTGTTGCTTCTCTTCTTACTGGGACTACGCTTTTCTGATGGAAAAAGTACCTAGGAGAAAACTCTACTGTAGAAGCTCATTCCCCTTCAAGAATCACAAAGTGCTATGCTAGCATTCCCTCCTTTGCTGACGAGAAATCATTTCAGTAGCTCTTGGGCTATGACACGAGCCAGAGATCCTCTATTGCAGCAAGGTACTTCGACAGGATGCTGACAAGAGTACGCACTATGTGAGACACCACTGCTTTCCTCTCCTACTGAAATGAGAACATCGATAACACGTCAAATAGTGTGGGTGGCTTTTGTGGAAAACACTTTTGGCACGACTTCATACAATTCCTGAATGATGCAGGGGAGCGCAAAGTCTTCACTGCTGTATTCTCAGACTGGAATGAATGCCCCGGTAGGCCCATGTGGTAGTTTTAGCTTCTTCGTCCTTTAATGCTTCACGAACGGGTGGAGTCCAAGGGACGTAGTACAGTCTCCACGCATTTCTCAGGCTACACCCTTCTTCTCCCATTGGTCCAGTACTGAAATGAGAACACTGAGAAGTCGTTCAACACTGAGAGGGCTTTGGGGAAAAAAACCCGCTTCCGACGAAATAGGTTTATTCCCGAGTGATTTGGAGGAGAAAACAAATCTTCACGACTGTATTATCTTCCACTGGGAGCCCCAAAGGCTACTCTGAGATTCACATTCCCGTAGATCTTCAGAGACTTGGAGTCCAAGTCACGTAGCATGGCCTAGCGGCCTTGCAACGTCCGGACACGCTTTCCTCCCGGAACGCAGAATTTGGCGAAAACAGTGGTAGCCCAGCTTCCTCTCGTTCACACTTGGCATAGTCCTGTGCCAACTAGGGTTCTCTCATTTGTTTGGGGGAACGTGATTACGGAACTCTTTGGCTAGCAAAGTTACCGCCTAGGTGATCATACAGAAAACCAATTGAAATGACGTTCTAAATCGGTCGGTTATATCGGCACCCCATACATTTCGCACTCTACTGAAACGAGTCCATTGACCTAGTGTTACCCGCTGGAGATGAAAGTTGCTAATAAGCCACTTGTGTGAAACATCCTGATTGCCTAGTTGTTTGGAAGCTTTCCATGAATTCCTTGCTGTTCTCTCAGAAGGAAATTCAGTCGAATAGAGTCAGTGGACTGTGAGCTCCATGTGCATATCTACGTTCGAGAAACACTTGTGTCCACAAGACATAGTAGTCAGTACCTGCAGGAAATCTTCGGACTCCGATTGGTTGAAGGAAAAAATAGAGGGGCGAAAAGCCCACACTCGCAGCTCATTGTCCTGCAAAGTTCAGCTACTGCTATGCTCCAGTTCATTCAGTACGGATGGAAAATGATTTCAGAAGCATTTTGGTTAGGACACAACCCACAGCTCTCACATTTGAGACGACTTCTCTTTAAAGATAGAGTTAGGGTTAGGGCTAGCACTAGGGTTACGGTTAGGAGTAGTTTTATTATTAGGGTTAGGGTTAGAGTTAGGGTTAGGGTTAGGTTCAGGGATAGGGATAGGGTGAGGGTTAGGGTTAGGGTTAGGGTTAGGATTGTGGTTTGGGTTAATGTTACATGTAGGTTTAGGGCTAGGGCTAAAGGTAGATGATGGCCGCATGTCGAGGAAACTGTGTCGTAGACGATAGTGCAATTCATAGCTCTCATTGTGCTGTACCTTCATTGAGTCCGTTCATGACGAGAAAGTCATTCTGTAGATCGTTGCACTCAAACACAGCAAGGTAAATGAGAAGAGAGCAAAAAGCTGATCATAAGTTCTGAAGAGGTTATGTGATATGGAGCAAGTCACTCATTTCCAATTCAACTGATACGAACATAGTGATGTGGTGCGGCGTTCATGGTTAAAGCCACTTCTCAGGAACATGTTCATTCCCGTGTACTTGGCAGCTTTCACACCGTTCACTCCTGTGCTGTGTCAGAGAAATTCACTCGAATAGAGTAAGGGGACTGCTAGCTGCACAGGCATTGCTACGTTGAAAACACTGTAGGGTCCAAGTGAGGTAGTAGGCTGTTGCTTCTCTTCTTCCTGGGACTACGCTTTTCTGATGGAAAAAGTACCTAGGAGAAAACTCTACTGTAGAAGCTCATTCCCCTTCAAGGATCACAAAGTGCTATGCTAGCATTCCCTCCTTTGCTGACGAGAAATCATTTCAGTAGCTCTTGGGCTATGACACGAGCCAGAGATCCTCTATTGCAGCAAGGTACTTCGACAGGATGCTGACAAGAGTACGCACTATGTGAGACACCACTGCTTTCCTCTCCTACTGAAATGAGAACATCGATAACACGTCAAATAGTGTGGGTGGCTTTTGTGGAAAACACTTTTGGCACGACTTCATACAATTCCTGAATGATGCAGGGGAGCGCAAAGTCTTCACTGCTGTATTCTCAGACTGGAATGAATGCCCCGGTAGGCCCATGTGGTAGTTTTAGCTTCTTCGTCCTTTAATGCTTCACGAACGGGTGGAGTCCAAGGGACGTAGTACAGTCCCCACGCATTTCTCAGGCTACACCCTTCTTCTCCCATTGGTCCAGTACTGAAATGAGAACACTGAGAAGTCGTTCAACACTGAGATGGCTTTGGGGAAAAAAACCCGCTTCCGACGAAATAGGTTTATTCCCGAGTGATTTGGAGGAGAAAACAAATCTTCACGACTGTATTATCTTCCACTGGGAGCCCCAAAGGCTACTCTGAGATTCACATTCCCGTAGATCTTCAGAGACTTGGAGTCCAAGTCACGTAGCATGGCCTAGCGGCCTTGCTACGTCCGGACACGCTTTCCTCCCGGAACGCAGAATTTGGCGAAACAGTGGTAGCCCAGCTTCCTCTCGTTCACACTTGGCATAGTCCTGTGCCAACTAGGGTTCTCTCATTTGTTTGGGGGAACGTGATTACGGAACTCTTTGGCTAGCAAAGTTACCGCCTAGGTGATCATACAGAAAACCAATTGAAATGACGTTCTAAATCGGTCGGTTACATCGGCACCCCATACATTTCGCACTCTACTGAAACGAGTCCATTGACCTAGTGTTACCCGCTGGAGATGAAAGTTGCTAATAAGCCACTTGTGTGAAACATCCTGATTGCCTAGTTGTTTGGAAGCTTTCCATGAATTCCTTGCTGTTCTCTCAGAAGGAAATTCAGTCGAATAGAGTCAGTGGACTGTGAGCTCCATGTGCATATCTACGTTCGAGAAACACTTGTGTCCACAAGACATAGTAGTCAGTACCTGCAGGAAATCTTCGGACTCCGATTGGTTGAAGGAAAAAATAGAGGGGCGAAAAGCCCACACTCGCAGCTCATTGTCCTGCAAAGTTCAGCTACTGCTATGCTCCAGTTCATTCAGTACGGATGGAAAATGATTTCAGAAGCATTTTGGTTAGGACACAACCCACAGCTCTCACATTTGAGACGACTTCTCTTTAAAGATAGAGTTAGGGTTAGGGCTAGCACTAGGGTTACGGTTAGGAGTAGTTTTATTATTAGGGTTAGGGTTAGAGTTAGGGTTAGGGTTAGGTTCAGGGATAGGGTTAGGGTTAGGGTTAGGGATAGGGTTAGGGTTAGGATTGTGGTTTGGGTTAATGTTACATGTAGGTTTAGGGCTAGGGCTAAAGGTAGATGATGGCCGCATGTCGAGGAAACTGTGTCGTAGACGATAGTGCAATTCATAGCTCTCATTGTGCTGTACATTCATTGAGTCCGTTCATGACGAGAAAGTCATTCTGTAGATCGTTGCACTCAAACACAGCAAGGTAAATGAGAAGAGAGCAAAAAGCTGATCATAAGTTCTGAAGAGGTTATGTGATATGGAGCAAGTCACTCATTTCCAATTCAACTGATACGAACATAGTGATGTGGTGCTGCGTTCATGGTTAAAGCCACTTCTCAGGAACATGTTCATTCCCGTGTACTTGGCAGCTTTCACACCGTTCACTCCTGTGCTGTGTCAGAGAAATTCACTCGAATAGAGTAAGGGGACTGCTAGCTGCACAGGCATTGCTACGTTGAAAACACTGTAGGGTCCAAGTGAGGTAGTAGGCTGTTGCTTCTCTTCTTCCTGGGACAACGCTTTTCTGATGGAAAAAGTACCTAGGAGAAAACTCTACTGTAGAAGCTCATTCCCCTTCAAGGATCACAAAGTGCTATGCTACCATTCCCTCCTTTGCTGACGAGAAATCATTTCAGTAGCTCTTGGGCTATGACACGAGCCAGAGATCCTCTATTGCAGCAAGGTACTTCGACAGGATGCTGACAAGAGTACGCACTATGTGAGACACCACTGCTTTCCTCTCCTACTGAAATGAGAACATCGATAACACGTCAAATAGTGTGGGTGGCTTTTGTGGAAAACACTTTTGGCACGACTTCATACAATTCCTGAATGATGCAGGGGAGCGCAAAGTCTTCACTGCTGTATTCTCAGACTGGAATGAATGCCCCGGTAGGCCCATGTGGTAGTTTTAGCTTCTTCGTCCTTTAATGCTTCACAAACGGGTGGAGTCCAAGGGACGTAGTACAGTCCCCACGCATTTCTCAGGCTACACCCTTCTTCTCCCATTGGTCCAGTACTGAAATGAGAACACTGAGAAGTCGTTCAACACTGAGAAGGCTTTGGGGAAAAAAACCCGCTTCCGACGAAATAGGTTTATTCCCGAGTGATTTGGAGGAGAAAACAAATCTTCACGACTGTATTATCTTCCACTGGGAGCCCCACAGGCTACTCTGAGATTCACATTCCCGTAGATCTTCAGAGACTTGGAGTCCAAGTCACGTAGCATGGCCTAGCGGCCTTGCAACGTCCGGACACGCTTTCCTCCCGGAACGCAGAATTTGGCGAAAACAGTGGTAGCCCAGCTTCCTCTCGTTCACACTTGGCATAGTCCTGTGCCAACTAGGGTTCTCTCATTTGTTTGGGGGAACGTGATTACGGAGCTCTTTGGCTAGCAAAGTTACCGCCTAGGTGATCATACAGAAAACCAATTGAAATGACGTTCTAAATCGGTCGGTTATATCGGCACCCCATACATTTCGCACTCTACTGAAACGAGTCCATTGACCTAGTGTTACCCGCTGGAGATGAAAGTTGCTAATAAGGCACTTGTGTGAAACATCCTGATTGCCTAGTTGTTTGGAAGCTTTCCATGAATTCCTTGCTGTTCTCTCAGAAGGAAATTCAGTCGAATAGAGTCAGTGGACTGTGAGCTCCATGTGCATATCTACGTTCGAGAAACACTTGTGTCCACAAGACATAGTAGTCAGTACCTGCAGGAAATCTTCGGACTCCGATTGGTTGAAGGAAAAAATAGAGGGGCGAAAAGCCCACACTCGCAGCTCATTGTCCTGCAAAGTTCAGCTACTGCTATGCTCCAGTTCATTCAGTATGGATGGAAAATGATTTCAGAAGCATTTTGGTTAGGACACAACCCACAGCTCTCACATTTGAGACGACTTCTCTTTAAAGATAGAGTTAGGGTTAGGGCTAGCACTAGGGTTACGGTTAGGAGTAGTTTTATTATTAGGGTTAGGGTTAGAGTTAGGGTTAGGGTTAGGTTCAGGGATAGGGATAGGGTGAGGGTTAGGGTTAGGGTTAGGGTTAGGATTGTGGTTTGGGTTAATGTTACATGTAGGTTTAGGGCTAGGGCTAAAGGTAGATGATGGCCGCATGTCGAGGAAACTGTGTCGTAGACGATAGTGCAATTCATAGCTCTCATTGTGCTGTACCTTCATTGAGTCCGTTCATGACGAGAAAGTCATTCTGTAGATCGTTGCACTCAAACACAGCAAGGTAAATGAGAAGAGAGCAAAAAACTGATCATAAGTTCTGAAGAGGTTATGTGATATGGAGCAAGTCACTCATTTCCAATTCAACTGATACGAACATAGTGATGTGGTGCTGCGTTCATGCTTAAAGCCACTTCTCAGGAACATGTTCATTCCCGTGTACTTGGCAGCTTTCACACCGTTCACTCCTGTGCTGTGTCAGAGAAATTCACTCGAATAGAGTAAGGGGACTGCTAGCTGCACAGGCATTGCTACGTTGAAAACACTGTAGGGTCCAAGTGAGGTAGTAGGCTGTTGCTTCTCTTCTTCCTGGGACTACGCTTTTCTGATGGAAAAAGTACCTAGGAGAAAACTCTACTGTAGAAGCTCATTCCCCTTCAAGGATCACAAAGTGCTATGCTAGCATTCCCTCCTTTGCTGACGAGAAATCATTTCAGTAGCTCTTGGGCTATGACACGAGCCAGAGATCCTCTATTGCAGCAAGGTACTTCGACAGGATGCTGACAAGAGTACGCACTATGTGAGACACCACTGCTTTCCTCTCCTACTGAAATGAGAACATCGATAACACGTCAAATAGTGTGGGTGGCTTTTGTGGAAAACACTTTTGGCACGACTTCATACAATTCCTGAATGATGCAGGGGAGCGCAAAGTCTTCACTGCTGTATTCTCAGACTGGAATGAATGCCCCGGTAGGCCCATGTGGTAGTTTTAGCTTCTTCGTCCTTTAATGCTTCACGAACGGGTGGAGTCCAAGGGACTTAGTACAGTCTCCACGCATTTCTCAGGCTACACCCTTCCTCTCCCATTGATCCAGTACTGAAATGAGAACACTGAGAAGTCGTTCAACACTGAGACGGCTTTCGGGAAAAAACCCGCTTCCGACGAAATAGGTTTATTCCCGAGTGATTTGGTGGAGAAAACAAATCTTCACGACTGTATTATCTTCCACTGGGAGCCCCAAAGGCTACTCTGAGATTCACATTCCCGTAGATCTTCAGATACTTGGAGTCCAAGTCACGTAGCATGGCCTAGCGGCCTTGCAACGTCCGGACACGCTTTCCTCCCAGAACGCAGAATTTGGCGAAAACAGTGGTAGCCCAGCTTCCTCTCGTTCACACTTGGCATAGTCCTGTGTCAACTAGGGTTCTCTCATTTGTTTGGGGGAACGTGATTACGGAACTCTTTGGCTAGCAAAGTTACCGCCTAGGTGATCATACAGAAAACCAATTGAATTGACGTTCTATATCGGTCGGTTATATCGGCACCCCATACATTTCGCACTCTACTGAAACGAGTCCATTGACCTAGTGTTACCCGCTGGAGATGAAAGTTGCTAATAAGCCACTTGTGTGAAACATCCTGATTGCCTAGTTGTTTGGAAGCTTTCCATGAATTCCTTGCTGTTCTCTCAGAAGGAAATTCAGTCGAATAGAGTCAGTGGACTGTGAGCTCCATGTGCATATCTACGTTCGAGAAACACTTGTGTCCACAAGACATAGTAGTCAGTACCTGCAGGAAATCTTCGGACTCCGATTGGTTGAAGGAAAAAATAGAGGGGCGAAAAGCCCACACTCGCAGCTCATTGTCCTGCAAAGTTCAGCTACTGCTATGCTCCAGTTCATTCAGTACGGATGGAAAATGATTTCAGAAGCATTTTGGTTAGGACACAACCCACAGCTCTCACATTTGAGACGACTTCTCTTTAAAGATAGAGTTAGGGTTAGGGCTAGCACTAGGGTTACGGTTAGGAGTAGTTTTATTATTAGGGTTAGGGTTAGAGTTAGGGTTACGGATAGGGTTAGGGATAGGGTTAGGGTTAGGGTTAGGGATAGGGTTAGGGTTAGGATTGTGGTTTGGGTTAATGTTACATGTAGGTTTAGGGCTAGGGCTAAAGGTAGATGATGGCCGCATGTCGAGGAAACTGTGTCGTAGACGATAGTGCAATTCATAGCTCTCATTGTGCTGTACCTTCATTGAGTCCGTTCATGACGAGAAAGTCATTCTGTAGATCGTTGCACTCAAACACAGCAAGGTAAATGAGAAGAGAGCAAAAAGCTGATCATAAGTTCTGAAGAGGTTATGTGATATGGAGCAAGTCACTCATTTCCAATTCAACTGATACGAACATAGTGATGTGGTGCTGCGTTCATGCTTAAAGCCACTTCTCAGGAACATGTTCATTCCCGTGTACTTGGCAGCTTTCACACCGTTCACTCCTGTGCTGTGTCAGAGAAATTCACTCGAATAGAGTAAGGGGACTGCTAGCTGCACAGGCATTGCTACGTTGAAAACACTGTAGGGTCCAAGTGAGGTAGTAGGCTGTTGCTTCTCTTCTTCCTGGGACTACGCTTTTCTGATGGAAAAAGTACCTAGGAGAAAACTCTACTGTAGAAGCTCATTCCCCTTCAAGGATCACAAAGTGCTATGCTAGCATTCCCTCCTTTGCTGACGAGAAATCATTTCAGTAGCTCTTGGGCTATGACACGAGCCAGAGATCCTCTATTGCAGCAAGGTACTTCGACAGGATGCTGACAAGAGTACGCACTATGTGAGACACCACTGCTTTCCTCTCCTACTGAAATGAGAACATCGATAACACGTCAAATAGTGTGGGTGGCTTTTGTGGAAAACACTTTTGGCACGACTTCATACAATTCCTGAATGATGCAGGGGAGCGCAAAGTCTTCACTGCTGTATTCTCAGACTGGAATGAATGCCCTGGTAGGCCCATGTGGTAGTTTTAGCTTCTTCGTCCTTTAATGCTTCACGAACGGGTGGAGTCCAAGGGACGTAGTACAGTCCCCACGCATTTCTCAGGCTACATCCTTCTTCTCCCATTGGTCCAGTACTGAAATGAGAACACTGAGAAGTCGTTCAACACTGAGACGGCTTTGGGGAAAAAAACCCGCTTCCGACGAAATAGGTTTATTCCCGAGTGATTTGGAGGAGAAAACAAATCTTCACGACTGTATTATCTTCCACTGGGAGCCCCACAGGCTACTCTGAGATTCACATTCCCGTAGATCTTCAGAGACTTGGAGTCCAAGTCATGTAGCATGGCCTAGCGGCCTTGCAACGTCCGGACACGCTTTCCTCCCGGAACGCAGAATTTGGCGAAAACAGTGGTAGCCCAGCTTCCTCTCGTTCACACTTGGCATAGTCCTGTGCCAACTAGGGTTCTCTCATTTGTTTGGGGGAACGTGATTACGGAACTCTTTGGCTAGCAAAGTTACCGCCTAGGTGATCATACAGAAAACCAATTGAAATGACGTTCTAAATCGGTCGGTTATATCGGCACCCCATACATTTCGCACTCTACTGAAACGAGTCCATTGACCTAGTGTTACCCGCTGGAGATGAAAGTTGCTAATAAGGCACTTGTGTGAAACATCCTGATTGCCTAGTTGTTTGGAAGCTTTCCATGAATTCCTTGCTGTTCACTCAGAAGGAAATTCAGTCGAATAGAGTCAGTGGACTGTGAGCTCCATGTGCATATCTACGTTCGAGAAACACTTGTGTCCACAAGACATAGTAGTCAGTACCTGCAGGAAATCTTCGGACTCCGATTGGTTGAAGGAAAAAATAGAGGGGCGAAAAGCCCACACTCGCAGCTCATTGTCCTGCAAAGTTCAGCTACTGCTATGCTCCAGTTCATTCAGTATGGATGGAAAATGATTTCAGAAGCATTTTGGTTAGGACACAACCCACAGCTCTCACATTTGAGACGACTTCTCTTTAAAGATAGAGTTAGGGTTAGGGCTAGCACTAGGGTTACGGTTAGGAGTAGTTTTATTATTAGGGTTAGGGTTAGAGTTAGGGTTAGGGTTAGGTTCAGGGATAGGGATAGGGTGAGGGTTAGGGTTAGGGTTAGGGTTAGGATTGTGGTTTGGGTTAATGTTACATGTAGGTTTAGGGCTAGGGCTAAAGGTAGATGATGGCCGCATGTCGAGGAAACTGTGTCGTAGACGATAGTGCAATTCATAGCTCTCATTGTGCTGTACCTTCATTGAGTCCGTTCATGACGAGAAAGTCATTCTGTAGATCGTTGCACTCAAACACAGCAAGGTAAATGAGAAGAGAGCAAAAAGCTGATCATAAGTTCTGAAGAGGTTATGTGATATGGAGCAAGTCACTCATTTCCAATTCAACTGATACGAACATAGTGATGTGGTGCTGCGTTCATGGTTAAAGCCACTTCTCAGGAACATGTTCATTCCCGTGTACTTGGCAGCTTTCACACCGTTCACTCCTGTGCTGTGTCAGAGAAATTCACTCGAATAGAGTAAGGGGACTGCTAGCTGCACAGGCATTGCTACGTTGAAAACACTGTAGGGTCCAAGTGAGGTAGTAGGCTGTTGCTTCTCTTCTTCCTGGGACTACGCTTTTCTGATGGAAAAAGTACCTAGGAGAAAACTCTACTGTAGAAGCTCATTCCCCTTCAAGGATCACAAAGTGCTATGCTAGCATTCCCTCCTTTGCTGACGAGAAATCATTTCAGTAGCTCTTGGGCTATGACACGAGCCAGAGATCCTCTATTGCAGCAAGGTACTTCGACAGGATGCTGACAAGAGTACGCACTATGTGACACACCACTGCTTTCCTCTCCTACTGAAATGAGAACATCGATAACACGTCAAATAGTGTGGGTGGCTTTTGTGGAAAACACTTTTGGCACGACTTCATACAATTCCTGAATGATGCAGGGGAGCGCAAAGTCTTCACTGCTGTATTCTCAGACTGGAATGAATGCCCCGGTAGGCCCATGTGGTAGTTTTAGCTTCTTCGTCCTTTAATGCTTCACGAACGGGTGGAGTCCAAGGGACGTAGTACAGTCTCCACGCATTTCTCAGGCTACACCCTTCTTCTCCCATTGGTCCAGTACTGAAATGAGAACACTGAGAAGTCGTTCAACACTGAGATGGCTTTGGGGAAAAAAACCCGCTTCCGACGAAATAGGTTTATTCCCGAGTGATTTGGAGGAGAAAACAAATCTTCACGACTGTATTATCTTCCACTGGGAGCCCCAAAGGCTACTCTGAGATTCACATTCCCGTAGATCTTCAGAGACTTGGAGTCCAAGTCACGTAGCATGGCCTAGCGGCCTTGCTACGTCCGGACACGCTTTCCTCCCGGAACGCAGAATTTGGCGAAACAGTGGTAGCCCAGCTTCCTCTCGTTCACACTTGGCATAGTCCTGTGCCAACTAGGGTTCTCTCATTTGTTTGGGGGAACGTGATTACGGAACTCTTTGGCTAGCAAAGTTACCGCCTAGGTGATCATACAGAAAACCAATTGAAATGACGTTCTAAATCGGTCGGTTACATCGGCACCCCATACATTTCGCACTCTACTGAAACGAGTCCATTGACCTAGTGTTACCCGCTGGAGATGAAAGTTGCTAATAAGCCACTTGTGTGAAACATCCTGATTGCCTAGTTGTTTGGAAGCTTTCCATGAATTCCTTGCTGTTCTCTCAGAAGGAAATTCAGTCGAATAGAGTCAGTGGACTGTGAGCTCCATGTGCATATCTACGTTCGAGAAACACTTGTGTCCACAAGACATAGTAGTCAGTACCTGCAGGAAATCTTCGGACTCCGATTGGTTGAAGGAAAAAATAGAGGGGCGAAAAGCCCACACTCGCAGCTCATTGTCCTGCAAAGTTCAGCTACTGCTATGCTCCAGTTCATTCAGTACGGATGGAAAATGATTTCAGAAGCATTTTGGTTAGGACACAACCCACAGCTCTCACATTTGAGACGACTTCTCTTTAAAGATAGAGTTAGGGTTAGGGCTAGCACTAGGGTTACGGTTAGGAGTAGTTTTATTATTAGGGTTAGGGTTAGAGTTAGGGTTAGGGTTAGGTTCAGGGATAGGGATACGGTTAGGGTTAGGGATAGGGTTAGGGTTAGGATTGTGGTTTGGGTTAATGTTACATGTAGGTTTAGGGCTAGGGCTAAAGGTAGATGATGGCCGCATGTCGAGGAAACTGTGTCGTAAACGATAGTGCAATTCATAGCTCTCATTGTGCTGTACATTCATTGAGTCCGTTCATGACGAGAAAGTCATTCTGTAGATCGTTGCACTCAAACACAGCAAGGTAAATGAGAAGAGAGCAAAAAGCTGATCATAAGTTCTGAAGAGGTTATGTGATATGGAGCAAGTCACTCATTTCCAATTCAACTGATACGAACATAGTGATGTGGTGCTGCGTTCATGGTTAAAGCCACTTCTCAGGAACATGTTCATTCCCGTGTACTTGGCAGCTTTCACACCGTTCACTCCTGTGCTGTGTCAGAGAAATTCACTCGAATAGAGTAAGGGGACTGCTAGCTGCACAGGCATTGCTACGTTGAAAACACTGTAGGGTCCAAGTGAGGTAGTAGGCTGTTGCTTCTCTTCTTCCTGGGACTACGCTTTTCTGATGGAAAAAGTACCTAGGAGAAAACTCTACTGTAGAAGCTCATTCCCCTTCAAGGATCACAAAGTGCTATGCTAGCATTCCCTCCTTTGCTGACGAGAAATCATTTCAGTAGCTCTTGGGCTATGACACGAGCCAGAGATCCTCTATTGCAGCAAGGTACTTCGACAGGATGCTGACAAGAGTACGCACTATGTGAGACACCACTGCTTTCCTCTCCTACTGAAATGAGAACATCGATAACACGTCAAATAGTGTGGGTGGCTTTTGTGGAAAACACTTTTGGCACGACTTCATACAATTCCTGAATGATGCAGGGGAGCGCAAAGTCTTCACTGCTGTATTCTCAGACTGGAATGAATGCCCCGGTAGGCCCATGTGGTAGTTTTAGCTTCTTCGTCCTTTAATGCTTCACGAACGGGTGGAGTCCAAGGGACTTAGTACAGTCTCCACGCATTTCTCAGGCTACACCCTTCCTCTCCCATTGATCCAGTACTGAAATGAGAACACTGAGAAGTCGTTCAACACTGAGACGGCTTTCGGGAAAAAACCCGCTTCCGACGAAATAGGTTTATTCCCGAGTGATTTGGTGGAGAAAACAAATCTTCACGACTGTATTATCTTCCACTGGGAGCCCCTCAGGCTACTCTGAGATTCACATTCCCGTAGATCTTCAGATACTTGGAGTCCAAGTCACGTAGCATGGCCTAGCGCCCTTGCAACGTCCGGACACGCTTTCCTCCCAGAACGCAGAATTTGGCGAAAACAGTGGTAGCCCAGCTTCCTCTCGTTCACACTTGGCATAGTCCTGTGTCAACTAGGGTTCTCTCATTTGTTTGGGGGAACGTGATTACGGAACTCTTTGGCTAGCAAAGTTACCGCCTAGGTGATCATACAGAAAACCAATTGAATTGACGTTCTATATCGGTCGGTTATATCGGCACCCCATACATTTCGCACTCTACTGAAACGAGTCCATTGACCTAGTGTTACCCGCTGGAGATGAAAGTTGCTAATAAGCCACTTGTGTGAAACATCCTGATTGCCTAGTTGTTTGGAAGCTTTCCATGAATTCCTTGCTGTTCTCTCAGAAGGAAATTCAGTCGAATAGAGTCAGTGGACTGTGAGCTCCATGTGCATATCTACGTTCGAGAAACACTTGTGTCCACAAGACATAGTAGTCAGTACCTGCAGGAAATCTTCGGACTCCGATTGGTTGAAGGAAAAAATAGAGGGGCGAAAAGCCCACACTCGCAGCTCATTGTCCTGCAAAGTTCAGCTACTGCTATGCTCCAGTTCATTCAGTACGGATGGAAAATGATTTCAGAAGCATTTTGGTTAGGACACAACCCACAGCTCTCACATTTGAGACGACTTCTCTTTAAAGATAGAGTTAGGGTTAGGGCTAGCACTAGGGTTACGGTTAGGAGTAGTTTTATTATTAGGGTTAGGGTTAGAGTTAGGGTTACGGATAGGGTTAGGGATAGGGTTAGGGTTAGGGTTAGGGATAGGGTTAGGGTTAGGATTGTGGTTTGGGTTAATGTTACATGTAGGTTTAGGGCTAGGGCTAAAGGTAGATGATGGCCGCATGTCGAGGAAACTGTGTCGTAGACGATAGTGCAATTCATAGCTCTCATTGTGCTGTACCTTCATTGAGTCCGTTCATGACGAGAAAGTCATTCTGTAGATCGTTGCACTCAAACACAGCAAGGTAAATGAGAAGAGAGCAAAAAGCTGATCATAAGTTCTGAAGAGGTTATGTGATATGGAGCAAGTCACTCATTTCCAATTCAACTGATACGAACATAGTGATGTGGTGCTGCGTTCATGCTTAAAGCCACTTCTCAGGAACATGTTCATTCCCGTGTACTTGGCAGCTTTCACACCGTTCACTCCTGTGCTGTGTCAGAGAAATTCACTCGAATAGAGTAAGGGGACTGCTAGCTGCACAGGCATTGCTACGTTGAAAACACTGTAGGGTCCAAGTGAGGTAGTAGGCTGTTGCTTCTCTTCTTCCTGGGACTACGCTTTTCTGATGGAAAAAGTACCTAGGAGAAAACTCTACTGTAGAAGCTCATTCCCCTTCAAGGATCACAAAGTGCTATGCTAGCATTCCCTCCTTTGCTGACGAGAAATCATTTCAGTAGCTCTTGGGCTATGACACGAGCCAGAGATCCTCTATTGCAGCAAGGTACTTCGACAGGATGCCGACAAGAGTACGCACTATGTGAGACACCACTGCTTTCCTCTCCTACTGAAATGAGAACATCGATAACACGTCAAATAGTGTGGGTGGCTTTTGTGGAAAACACTTTTGGCACGACTTCATACAATTCCTGAATGATGCAGGGGAGCGCAAAGTCTTCACTGCTGTATTCTCAGACTGGAATGAATGCCCCGGTAGGCCCATGTGGTAGTTTTAGCTTCTTCGTCCTTTAATGCTTCACGAACGGGTGGAGTCCAAGGGACGTAGTACAGTCCCCACGCATTTCTCAGGCTACATCCTTCTTCTCCCATTGGTCCAGTACTGAAATGAGAACACTGAGAAGTCGTTCAACACTGAGACTGCTTTGGGGAAAAAAACCCGCTTCCGACGAAATAGGTTTATTCCCGAGTGATTTGGAGGAGAAAACAAATCTTCACGACTGTATTATCTTCCACTGGGAGCCCCACAGGCTACTCTGAGATTCACATTCCCGTAGATCTTCAGAGACTTGGAGTCCAAGTCACGTAGCATGGCCTAGCGGCCTTGCTACGTCCGGACACGCTTTCCTCCCGGAACGCAGAATTTGGCGAAACAGTGGTAGCCCAGCTTCCTCTCGTTCACACTTGGCATAGTCCTGTGCCAACTAGGGTTCTCTCATTTGTTTGGGGGAACGTGATTACGGAACTCTTTGGCTAGCAAAGTTACCGCCTAGGTGATCATACAGAAAACCAATTGAAATGACGTTCTAAATCGGTCGGTTACATCGGCACCCCATACATTTCGCACTCTACTGAAACGAGTCCATTGACCTAGTGTTACCCGCTGGAGATGAAAGTTGCTAATAAGGCACTTGTGTGAAACATCCTGATTGCCTAGTTGTTTGGAAGCTTTCCATGAATTCCTTGCTGTTCTCTCAGAAGGAAATTCAGTCGAATAGAGTCAGTGGACTGTGAGCTCCATGTGCATATCTACGTTCGAGAAACACTTGTGTCCACAAGACATAGTAGTCAGTACCTGCAGGAAATCTTCGGACTCCGATTGGTTGAAGGAAAAAATAGAGGGGCGAAAAGCCCACACTCGCAGCTCATTGTCCTGCAAAGTTCAGCTACTGCTATGCTCCAGTTCATTCAGTATGGATGGAAAATGATTTCAGAAGCATTTTGGTTAGGACACAACCCACAGCTCTCACATTTGAGACGACTTCTCTTTAAAGATAGAGTTAGGGTTAGGGCTAGCACTAGGGTTACGGTTAGGAGTAGTTTTATTATTAGGGTTAGGGTTAGAGTTAGGGTTAGGGTTAGGTTCAGGGATAGGGATAGGGTGAGGGTTAGGGTTAGGGTTAGGGTTAGGATTGTGGTTTGGGTTAATGTTACATGTAGGTTTAGGGCTAGGGCTAAAGGTAGATGATGGCCGCATGTCGAGGAAACTGTGTCGTAGACGATAGTGCAATTCATAGCTCTCATTGTGCTGTACCTTCATTGAGTCCGTTCATGACGAGAAAGTCATTCTGTAGATCGTTGCACTCAAACACAGCAAGGTAAATGAGAAGAGAGCAAAAAGCTGATCATAAGTTCTGAAGAGGTTATGTGATATGGAGCAAGTCACTCATTTCCAATTCAACCGATACGAACATAGTGATGTGGTGCTGCGTTCATGGTTAAAGCCACTTCTCAGGAACATGTTCATTCCCGTGTACTTGGCAGCTTTCACACCGTTCACTCCTGTGCTGTGTCAGAGAAATTCACTCGAATAGAGTAAGGGGACTGCTAGCTGCACAGGCATTGCTACGTTGAAAACACTGTAGGGTCCAAGTGAGGTAGTAGGCTGTTGCTTCTCTTCTTCCTGGGACTACGCTTTTCTGATGGAAAAAGTACCTAGGAGAAAACTCTACTGTAGAAGCTCATTCCCCTTCAAGGATCACAAAGTGCTATGCTAGCATTCCCTCCTTTGCTGACGAGAAATCATTTCAGTAGCTCTTGGGCTATGACACGAGCCAGAGATCCTCTATTGCAGCAAGGTACTTCGACAGGATGCTGACAAGAGTACGCACTATGTGAGACACCACTGCTTTCCTCTCCTACTGAAATGAGAACATCGATAACACGTCAAATAGTGTGGGTGGCTTTTGTGGAAAACACTTTTGGCACGACTTCATACAATTCCTGAATGATGCAGGGGAGCGCAAAGTCTTCACTGCTGTATTCTCAGACTGGAATGAATGCCCCGGTAGGCCCATGTGGTAGTTTTAGCTTCTTCGTCCTTTAATGCTTCACGAACGGGTGGAGTCCAAGGGACGTAGTACAGTCTCCACGCATTTCTCAGGCTACACCCTTCTTCTCCCATTGGTCCAGTACTGAAATGAGAACACTGAGAAGTCGTTCAACACTGAGACGGCTTTGGGGAAAAAAACCCGCTTCCGACGAAATAGGTTTATTCCCGAGTGATTTGGAGGAGAAAACAAATCTTCACGACTGTATTATCTTCCACTGGGAGCCCCAAAGGCTACTCTGAGATTCACATTCCCGTAGATCTTCAGAGACTTGGAGTCCAAGTCACGTAGCATGGCCTAGCGGCCTTGCTACGTCCGGACACGCTTTCCTCCCGGAACGCAGAATTTGGCGAAACAGTGGTAGCCCAGCTTCCTCTCGTTCACACTTGGCATAGTCCTGTGCCAACTAGGGTTCTCTCATTTGTTTGGGGGAACGTGATTACGGAACTCTTTGGCTAGCAAAGTTACCGCCTAGGTGATCATACAGAAAACCAATTGAAATGACGTTCTAAATCGGTCGGTTACATCGGCACCCCATACATTTCGCACTCTACTGAAACGAGTCCATTGACCTAGTGTTACCCGCTGGAGATGAAAGTTGCTAATAAGCCACTTGTGTGAAACATCCTGATTGCCTAGTTGTTTGGAAGCTTTCCATGAATTCCTTGCTGTTCTCTCAGAAGGAAATTCAGTCGAATAGAGTCAGTGGACTGTGAGCTCCATGTGCATATCTACGTTCGAGAAACACTTGTGTCCACAAGACATAGTAGTCAGTACCTGCAGGAAATCTTCGGACTCCGATTGGTTGAAGGAAAAAATAGAGGGGCGAAAAGCCCACACTCGCAGCTCATTGTCCTGCAAAGTTCAGCTACTGCTATGCTCCAGTTCATTCAGTACGGATGGAAAATGATTTCAGAAGCATTTTGGTTAGGACACAACCCACAGCTCTCACATTTGAGACGACTTCTCTTTAAAGATAGAGTTAGGGTTAGGGCTAGCACTAGGGTTACGGTTAGGAGTAGTTTTATTATTAGGGTTAGGGTTAGAGTTAGGGTTAGGGTTAGGTTCAGGGATAGGGATACGGTTAGGGTTAGGGATAGGGTTAGGGTTAGGATTGTGGTTTGGGTTAATGTTACATGTAGGTTTAGGGCTAGGGCTAAAGGTAGATGATGGCCGCATGTCGAGGAAACTGTGTCGTAAACGATAGTGCAATTCATAGCTCTCATTGTGCTGTACATTCATTGAGTCCGTTCATGACGAGAAAGTCATTCTGTAGATCGTTGCACTCAAACACAGCAAGGTAAATGAGAAGAGAGCAAAAAGCTGATCATAAGTTCTGAAGAGGTTATGTGATATGGAGCAAGTCACTCATTTCCAATTCAACTGATACGAACATAGTGATGTGGTGCTGCGTTCATGGTTAAAGCCACTTCTCAGGAACATGTTCATTCCCGTGTACTTGGCAGCTTTCACACCGTTCACTCCTGTGCTGTGTCAGAGAAATTCACTCGAATAGAGTAAGGGGACTGCTAGCTGCACAGGCATTGCTACGTTGAAAACACTGTAGGGTCCAAGTGAGGTAGTAGGCTGTTGCTTCTCTTCTTCCTGGGACTACGCTTTTCTGATGGAAAAAGTACCTAGGAGAAAACTCTACTGTAGAAGCTCATTCCCCTTCAAGGATCACAAAGTGCTATGCTACCATTCCCTCCTTTGCTGACGAGAAATCATTTCAGTAGCTCTTGGGCTATGACACGAGCCAGAGATCCTCTATTGCAGCAAGGTACTTCGACAGGATGCTGACAAGAGTACGCACTATGTGAGACACCACTGCTTTCCTCTCCTACTGAAATGAGAACATCGATAACACGTCAAATAGTGTGGGTGGCTTTTGTGGAAAACACTTTGGGCACGACTTCATACAATTCCTGAATGATGCAGGGGAGCGCAAAGTCTTCACTGCTGTATTCTCAGACTGGAATGAATGCCCCGGTAGGCCCATGTGGTAGTTTTAGCTTCTTCGTCCTTTAATGCTTCACGAACGGGTGGAGTCCAAGGGACGTAGTACAGTCCCCACGCATTTCTCAGGCTACACCCTTCTTCTCCCATTGGTCCAGTACTGAAATGAGAACACTGAGAAGTCGTTCAACACTGAGAAGGCTTTGGGGAAAAAAACCCGCTTCCGACGAAATAGGTTTATTCCCGAGTGATTTGGAGGAGAAAACAAATCTTCACGACTGTATTATCTTCCACTGGGAGCCCCACAGGCTACTCTGAGATTCACATTCCCGTAGATCTTCAGAGACTTGGAGTCCAAGTCACGTAGCATGGCCTAGCGGCCTTGCAACGTCCGGACACGCTTTCCTCCCGGAACGCAGAATTTGGCGAAAACAGTGGTAGCCCAGCTTCCTCTCGTTCACACTTGGCATAGTCCTGTGCCAACTAGGGTTCTCTCATTTGTTTGGGGGAACGTGATTACGGAACTCTTTGGCTAGCAAAGTTACCGCCTAGGTGATCATACAGAAAACCAATTGAAATGACGTTCTAAATCGGTCGGTTATATCGGCACCCCATACATTTCGCACTCTACTGAAACGAGTCCATTGACCTAGTGTTACCCGCTGGAGATGAAAGTTGCTAATAAGGCACTTGTGTGAAACATCCTGATTGCCTAGTTGTTTGGAAGCTTTCCATGAATTCCTTGCTGTTCTCTCAGAAGGAAATTCAGTCGAATAGAGTCAGTGGACTGTGAGCTCCATGTGCATATCTACGTTCGAGAAACACTTGTGTCCACAAGACATAGTAGTCAGTACCTGCAGGAAATCTTCGGACTCCGATTGGTTGAAGGAAAAAATAGAGGGGCGAAAAGCCCACACTCGCAGCTCATTGTCCTGCAAAGTTCAGCTACTGCTATGCTCCAGTTCATTCAGTACGGATGGAAAATGATTTCAGAAGCATTTTGGTTAGGACACAACCCACAGCTCTCACATTTGAGACGACTTCTCTTTAAAGATAGAGTTAGGGTTAGGGCTAGCACTAGGGTTACGGTTAGGAGTAGTTTTATTATTAGGGTTAGGGTTAGAGTTAGGGTTAGGGTTAGGTTCAGGGATAGGGATAGGGTGAGGGTTAGGGTTAGGGTTAGGGTTAGGATTGTGGTTTGGGTTAATGTTACATGTAGGTTTAGGGATAGGGCTAAAGGTAGATGATGGCCGCATGTCGAGGAAACTGTGTCGTAGACGATAGTGCAATTCATAGCTCTCATTGTGCTGTACCTTCATTGAGTCCGTTCATGACGAGAAAGTCATTCTGTAGATCGTTGCACTCAAACACAGCAAGGTAAATGAGAAGAGAGCAAAAAGCTGATCATAAGTTCTGAAGAGGTTATGTGATATGGAGCAAGTCACTCATTTCCAATTCAACCGATACGAACATAGTGATGTGGTGCTGCGTTCATGCTTAAAGCCACTTCTCAGGAACATGTTCATTCCCGTGTACTTGGCAGCTTTCACACCGTTCACTCCTGTGCTGTGTCAGAGAAATTCACTCGAATAGAGTAAGGGGACTGCTAGCTGCACAGGCATTGCTACGTTGAAAACACTGTAGGGTCCAAGTGAGGTAGTAGGCTGTTGCTTCTCTTCTTCCTGGGACTACGCTTTTCTGATGGAAAAAGTACCTAGGAGAAAACTCTACTGTAGAAGCTCATTCCCCTTCAAGGATCACAAAGTGCTATGCTACCATTCCCTCCTTTGCTGACGAGAAATCATTTCAGTAGCTCTTGGGCTATGACACGAGCCAGAGATCCTCTATTGCAGCAAGGTACTTCGACAGGATGCTGACAAGAGTACGCACTATGTGAGACACCACTGCTTTCCTCTCCTACTGAAATGAGAACATCGATAACACGTCAAATAGTGTGGGTGGCTTTTGTGGAAAACACTTTTGGCACGACTTCATACAATTCCTGAATGATGCAGGGGAGCGCAAAGTCTTCACTGCTGTATTCTCAGACTGGAATGAATGCCCCGGTAGGCCCATGTGGTAGTTTTAGCTTCTTCGTCCTTTAATGCTTCACGAACGGGTGGAGTCCAAGGGACGTAGTACAGTCCCCACGCATTTCTCAGGCTACACCCTTCTTCTCCCATTGGTCCAGTACTGAAATGAGAACACTGAGAAGTCGTTCAACACTGAGAAGGCTTTGGGGAAAAAAACCCGCTTCCGACGAAATAGGTTTATTCCCGAGTGATTTGGAGGAGAAAACAAATCTTCACGACTGTATTATCTTCCACTGGGAGCCCCACAGGCTACTCTGAGATTCACATTCCCGTAGATCTTCAGAGACTTGGAGTCCAAGTCACGTAGCATGGCCTAGCGGCCTTGCAACGTCCGGACACGCTTTCCTCCCGGAACGCAGAATTTGGCGAAAACAGTGGTAGCCCAGCTTCCTCTCGTTCACACTTGGCATAGTCCTGTGCCAACTAGGGTTCTCTCATTTGTTTGGGGGAACGTGATTACGGAACTCTTTGGCTAGCAAAGTTACCGCCTAGGTGATCATACAGAAAACCAATTGAAATGACGTTCTAAATCGGTCGGTTACATCGGCACCCCATACATTTCGCACTCTACTGAAACGAGTCCATTGACCTAGTGTTACCCGCTGGAGATGAAAGTTGCTAATAAGCCACTTGTGTGAAACATCCTGATTGCCTAGTTGTTTGGAAGCTTTCCATGAATTCCTTGCTGTTCTCTCAGAAGGAAATTCAGTCGAATAGAGTCAGTGGACTGTGAGCTCCATGTGCATATCTACGTTCGAGAAACACTTGTGTCCACAAGACATAGTAGTCAGTACCTGCAGGAAATCTTCGGACTCCGATTGGTTGAAGGAAAAAATAGAGGGGCGAAAAGCCCACACTCGCAGCTCATTGTCCTGCAAAGTTCAGCTACTGCTATGCTCCAGTTCATTCAGTACGGATGGAAAATGATTTCAGAAGCATTTTGGTTAGGACACAACCCACAGCTCTCACATTTGAGACGACTTCTCTTTAAAGATAGAGTTAGGGTTAGGGCTAGCACTAGGGTTACGGTTAGGAGTAGTTTTATTATTAGGGTTAGGGTTAGAGTTAGGGTTAGGGTTAGGTTCAGGGATAGGGATAGGGTGAGGGTTAGGGTTAGGGTTAGGGTTAGGATTGTGGTTTGGGTTAATGTTACATGTAGGTTTAGGGCTAGGGCTAAAGGTAGATGATGGCCGCATGTCGAGGAAACTGTGTCGTAGACGATAGTGCAATTCATAGCTCTCATTGTGCTGTACCTTCATTGAGTCCGTTCATGACGAGAAAGTCATTCTGTAGATCGTTGCACTCAAACACAGCAAGGTAAATGAGAAGAGAGCAAAAAGCTGATCATAAGTTCTGAAGAGGTTATGTGATATGGAGCAAGTCACTCATTTCCAATTCAACTGATATGAACATAGTGATGTGGTGCTGCGTTCATGCTTAAAGCCACTTCTCAGGAACATGTTCATTCCCGTGTACTTGGCAGCTTTCACACCGTTCACTCCTGTGCTGTGTCAGAGAAATTCACTCGAATAGAGTAAGGGGACTGCTAGCTGCACAGGCATTGCTACGTTGAAAACACTGTAGGGTCCAAGTGAGGTAGTAGGCTGTTGCTTCTCTTCTTCCTGGGACTACGCTTTTCTGATGGAAAAAGTACCTAGGAGAAAACTCTACTGTAGAAGCTCATTCCCCTTCAAGGATCACAAAGTGCTATGCTAGCATTCCCTCCTTTGCTGACGAGAAATCATTTCAGTAGCTCTTGGGCTATGACACGAGCCAGAGATCCTCTATTGCAGCAAGGTACTTCGACAGGATGCTGACAAGAGTACGCACTATGTGAGACACCACTGCTTTCCTCTCCTACTGAAATGAGAACATCGATAACACGTCAAATAGTGTGGGTGGCTTTTGTGGAAAACACTTTTGGCACGACTTCATACAATTCCTGAATGATGCAGGGGAGCGCAAAGTCTTCACTGCTGTATTCTCAGACTGGAATGAATGCCCCGGTAGGCCCATGTGGTAGTTTTAGCTTCTTCGTCCTTTAATGCTTCACGAACGGGTGGAGTCCAAGGGACGTAGTACAGTCTCCACGCATTTCTCAGGCTACACCCTTCTTCTCCCATTGGTCCAGTACTGAAATGAGAACACTGAGAAGTCGTTCAACACTGAGACGGCTTTGGGGAAAAAAACCCGCTTCCGACGAAATAGGTTTATTCCCGAGTGATTTGGAGGAGAAAACAAATCTTCACGACTGTATTATCTTCCAATGGGAGCCCCACAGGCTACTCTGAGATTCACATTCCCGTAGATCTTCAGAGACTTGGAGTCCAAGTCACGTAGCATGGCCTAGCGGCCTTGCAACATCCGGACACGCTTTCCTCCCGGAACGCAGAATTTGGCGAAAACAGTGGTAGCCCAGCTTCCTCTCGTTCACACTTGGCATAGTCCTGTGCCAACTAGGGTTCTCTCATTTGTTTGGGGGAACGTGATTACGGAACTCTTTGGCTAGCAAAGTTACCGCCTAGGTGATCATACAGAAAACCAATTGAAATGACGTTCTAAATCGGTCGGTTATATCGGCACCCCATACATTTCGCACTCTACTGAAACGAGTCCATTGACCTAGTGTTACCCGCTGGAGATGAAAGTTGCTAATAAGCCACTTGTGTGAAACATCCTGATTGCCTAGTTGTTTGGAAGCTTTCCATGAATTCCTTGCTGTTCTCTCAGAAGGAAATTCAGTCGAATAGAGTCAGTGGACTGTGAGCTCCATGTGCATATCTACGTTCGAGAAACACTTGTGTCCACAAGACATAGTAGTCAGTACCTGCAGGAAATCTTCGGACTCCGATTGGTTGAAGGAAAAAATAGAGGGGCGAAAAGCCCACACTCGCAGCTCATTGTCCTGCAAAGTTCAGCTACTGCTATGCTCCAGTTCATTCAGTACGGATGGAAAATGATTTCAGAAGCATTTTGGTTAGGACACAACCCACAGCTCTCACATTTGAGACGACTTCTCTTTAAAGATAGAGTTAGGGTTAGGGCTAGCACTAGGGTTACGGTTAGGAGTAGTTTTATTATTAGGGTTAGGGTTAGAGTTAGGGTTAGGGTTAGGTTCAGGGATAGGGATAGGGTTAGGGTTAGGGATAGGGTTAGGGTTAGGATTGTGGTTTGGGTTAATGTTACATGTAGGTTTAGGGCTAGGGCTAAAGGTAGATGATGGCCGCATGTCGAGGAAACTGTGTCGTAGACGATAGTGCAATTCATAGCTCTCATTGTGCTGTACCTTCATTGAGTCCGTTCATGACGAGAAAGTCATTCTGTAGATCGTTGCACTCAAACACAGCAAGGTAAATGAGAAGAGAGCAAAAAGCTGATCATAAGTTCTGAAGAGGTTATGTGATATGGAGCAAGTCACTCATTTCCAATTCAACTGATACGAACATAGTGATGTGGTGCTGCGTTCATGGTTAAAGCCACTTCTCAGGAACATGTTCATTCCCGTGTACTTGGCAGCTTTCACACCGTTCACTCCTGTGCTGTGTCAGAGAAATTCACTCGAATAGAGTAAGGGGACTGCTAGCTGCACAGGCATTGCTACGTTGAAAACACTGTAGGGTCCAAGTGAGGTAGTAGGCTGTTGCTTCTCTTCTTCCTGGGACTACGCTTTTCTGATGGAAAAAGTACCTAGGAGAAAACTCTACTGTAGAAGCTCATTCCCCTTCAAGGATCACAAAGTGCTATGCTAGCATTCCCTCCTTTGCTGACGAGAAATCATTTCAGTAGCTCTTGGGCTATGACACGAGCCAGAGATCCTCTATTGCAGCAAGGTACTTCGACAGGATGCTGACAAGAGTACGCACTATGTGAGACACCACTGCTTTCCTCTCCTACTGAAATGAGAACATCGATAACACGTCAAATAGTGTGGGTGGCTTTTGTGGAAAACACTTTTGGCACGACTTCATACAATTCCTGAATGATGCAGGGGAGCGCAAAGTCTTCACTGCTGTATTCTCAGACTGGAATGAATGCCCCGGTAGGCCCATGTGGTAGTTTTAGCTTCTTCGTCCTTTAATGCTTCACGAACGGGTGGAGTCCAAGGGACGTAGTACAGTCTCCACGCATTTCTCAGGCTACACCCTTCTTCTCCCATTGGTCCAGTACTGAAATGAGAACACTGAGAAGTCGTTCAACACTGAGATGGCTTTGGGGAAAAAAACCCGCTTCCGACGAAATAGGTTTATTCCCGAGTGATTTGGAGGAGAAAACAAATCTTCACGACTGTATTATCTTCCACTGGGAGCCCCAAAGGCTACTCTGAGATTCACATTCCCGTAGATCTTCAGAGACTTGGAGTCCAAGTCACGTAGCATGGCCTAGCGGCCTTGCTACGTCCGGACACGCTTTCCTCCCGGAACGCAGAATTTGGCGAAAACAGTGGTAGCCCAGCTTCCTCTCGTTCACACTTGGCATAGTCCTGTGCCAACTAGGGTTCTCTCATTTGTTTGGGGGAACGTGATTACGGAACTCTTTGGCTAGCAAAGTTACCGCCTAGGTGATCATACAGAAAACCAATTGAAATGACGTTCTAAATCGGTCGGTTATATCGGCACCCCATACATTTCGCACTCTACTGAAACGAGTCCATTGACCTAGTGTTACCCGCTGGAGATGAAAGTTGCTAATAAGGCACTTGTGTGAAACATCCTGATTGCCTAGTTGTTTGGAAGCTTTCCATGAATTCCTTGCTGTTCTCTCAGAAGGAAATTCAGTCGAATAGAGTCAGTGGACTGTGAGCTCCATGTGCATATCTACGTTCGAGAAACACTTGTGTCCACAAGACATAGTAGTCAGTACCTGCAGGAAATCTTCGGACTCCGATTGGTTGAAGGAAAAAATAGAGGGGCGAAAAGCCCACACTCGCAGCTCATTGTCCTGCAAAGTTCAGCTACTGCTATGCTCCAGTTCATTCAGTACGGATGGAAAATGATTTCAGAAGCATTTTGGTTAGGACACAACCCACAGCTCTCACATTTGAGACGACTTCTCTTTAAAGATAGAGTTAGGGTTAGGGCTAGCACTAGGGTTACGGTTAGGAGTAGTTTTATTATTAGGGTTAGGGTTAGAGTTAGGGTTAGGGTTAGGTTCAGGGATAGGGATAGGGTGAGGGTTAGGGTTAGGGTTAGGGTTAGGATTGTGGTTTGGGTTAATGTTACATGTAGGTTTAGGGATAGGGCTAAAGGTAGATGATGGCCGCATGTCGAGGAAACTGTGTCGTAGACGATAGTGCAATTCATAGCTCTCATTGTGCTGTACCTTCATTGAGTCCGTTCATGACGAGAAAGTCATTCTGTAGATCGTTGCACTCAAACACAGCAAGGTAAATGAGAAGAGAGCAAAAAGCTGATCATAAGTTCTGAAGAGGTTATGTGATATGGAGCAAGTCACTCATTTCCAATTCAACCGATACGAACATAGTGATGTGGTGCTGCGTTCATGCTTAAAGCCACTTCTCAGGAACATGTTCATTCCCGTGTACTTGGCAGCTTTCACACCGTTCACTCCTGTGCTGTGTCAGAGAAATTCACTCGAATAGAGTAAGGGGACTGCTAGCTGCACAGGCATTGCTACGTTGAAAACACTGTAGGGTCCAAGTGAGGTAGTAGGCTGTTGCTTCTCTTCTTCCTGGGACTACGCTTTTCTGATGGAAAAAGTACCTAGGAGAAAACTCTACTGTAGAAGCTCATTCCCCTTCAAGGATCACAAAGTGCTATGCTAGCATTCCCTCCTTTGCTGACGAGAAATCATTTCAGTAGCTCTTGGGCTATGACACGAGCCAGAGATCCTCTATTGCAGCAAGGTACTTCGACAGGATGCTGACAAGAGTACGCACTATGTGAGACACCACTGCTTTCCTCTCCTACTGAAATGAGAACATCGATAACACGTCAAATAGTGTGGGTGGCTTTTGTGGAAAACACTTTTGGCACGACTTCATACAATTCCTGAATGATGCAGGGGAGCGCAAAGTCTTCACTGCTGTATTCTCAGACTGGAATGAATGCCCCGGTAGGCCCATGTGGTAGTTTTAGCTTCTTCGTCCTTTAATGCTTCACGAACGGGTGGAGTCCAAGGGACGTAGTACAGTCCCCACGCATTTCTCAGGCTACACCCTTCTTCTCCCATTGGTCCAGTACTGAAATGAGAACACTGAGAAGTCGTTCAACACTGAGAAGGCTTTGGGGAAAAAAACCCGCTTCCGACGAAATAGGTTTATTCCCGAGTGATTTGGAGGAGAAAACAAATCTTCACGACTGTATTATCTTCCACTGGGAGCCCCACAGGCTACTCTGAGATTCACATTCCCGTAGATCTTCAGAGACTTGGAGTCCAAGTCACGTAGCATGGCCTAGCGGCCTTGCAACGTCCGGACACGCTTTCCTCCCGGAACGCAGAATTTGGCGAAAACAGTGGTAGCCCAGCTTCCTCTCGTTCACACTTGGCATAGTCCTGTGCCAACTAGGGTTCTCTCATTTGTTTGGGGGAACGTGATTACGGAACTCTTTGGCTAGCAAAGTTACCGCCTAGGTGATCATACAGAAAACCAATTGAAATGACGTTCTAAATCGGTCGGTTACATCGGCACCCCATACATTTCGCACTCTACTGAAACGAGTCCATTGACCTAGTGTTACCCGCTGGAGATGAAAGTTGCTAATAAGCCACTTGTGTGAAACATCCTGATTGCCTAGTTGTTTGGAAGCTTTCCATGAATTCCTTGCTGTTCTCTCAGAAGGAAATTCAGTCGAATAGAGTCAGTGGACTGTGAGCTCCATGTGCATATCTACGTTCGAGAAACACTTGTGTCCACAAGACATAGTAGTCAGTACCTGCAGGAAATCTTCGGACTCCGATTGGTTGAAGGAAAAAATAGAGGGGCGAAAAGCCCACACTCGCAGCTCATTGTCCTGCAAAGTTCAGCTACTGCTATGCTCCAGTTCATTCAGTACGGATGGAAAATGATTTCAGAAGCATTTTGGTTAGGACACAACCCACAGCTCTCACATTTGAGACGACTTCTCTTTAAAGATAGAGTTAGGGTTAGGGCTAGCACTAGGGTTACGGTTAGGAGTAGTTTTATTATTAGGGTTAGGGTTAGAGTTAGGGTTAGGGTTAGGTTCAGGGATAGGGATAGGGTGAGGGTTAGGGTTAGGGTTAGGGTTAGGATTGTGGTTTGGGTTAATGTTACATGTAGGTTTAGGGCTAGGGCTAAAGGTAGATGATGGCCGCATGTCGAGGAAACTGTGTCGTAGACGATAGTGCAATTCATAGCTCTCATTGTGCTGTACCTTCATTGAGTCCGTTCATGACGAGAAAGTCATTCTGTAGATCGTTGCACTCAAACACAGCAAGGTAAATGAGAAGAGAGCAAAAAGCTGATCATAAGTTCTGAAGAGGTTATGTGATATGGAGCAAGTCACTCATTTCCAATTCAACTGATATGAACATAGTGATGTGGTGCTGCGTTCATGCTTAAAGCCACTTCTCAGGAACATGTTCATTCCCGTGTACTTGGCAGCTTTCACACCGTTCACTCCTGTGCTGTGTCAGAGAAATTCACTCGAATAGAGTAAGGGGACTGCTAGCTGCACAGGCATTGCTACGTTGAAAACACTGTAGGGTCCAAGTGAGGTAGTAGGCTGTTGCTTCTCTTCTTCCTGGGACTACGCTTTTCTGATGGAAAAAGTACCTAGGAGAAAACTCTACTGTAGAAGCTCATTCCCCTTCAAGGATCACAAAGTGCTATGCTAGCATTCCCTCCTTTGCTGACGAGAAATCATTTCAGTAGCTCTTGGGCTATGACACGAGCCAGAGATCCTCTATTGCAGCAAGGTACTTCGACAGGATGCTGACAAGAGTACGCACTATGTGAGACACCACTGCTTTCCTCTCCTACTGAAATGAGAACATCGATAACACGTCAAATAGTGTGGGTGGCTTTTGTGGAAAACACTTTTGGCACGACTTCATACAATTCCTGAATGATGCAGGGGAGCGCAAAGTCTTCACTGCTGTATTCTCAGACTGGAATGAATGCCCCGGTAGGCCCATGTGGTAGTTTTAGCTTCTTCGTCCTTTAATGCTTCACGAACGGGTGGAGTCCAAGGGACGTAGTACAGTCTCCACGCATTTCTCAGGCTACACCCTTCTTCTCCCATTGGTCCAGTACTGAAATGAGAACACTGAGAAGTCGTTCAACACTGAGACGGCTTTGGGGAAAAAAACCCGCTTCCGACGAAATAGGTTTATTCCCGAGTGATTTGGAGGAGAAAACAAATCTTCACGACTGTATTATCTTCCAATGGGAGCCCCACAGGCTACTCTGAGATTCACATTCCCGTAGATCTTCAGAGACTTGGAGTCCAAGTCACGTAGCATGGCCTAGCGGCCTTGCAACATCCGGACACGCTTTCCTCCCGGAACGCAGAATTTGGCGAAAACAGTGGTAGCCCAGCTTCCTCTCGTTCACACTTGGCATAGTCCTGTGCCAACTAGGGTTCTCTCATTTGTTTGGGGGAACGTGATTACGGAACTCTTTGGCTAGCAAAGTTACCGCCTAGGTGATCATACAGAAAACCAATTGAAATGACGTTCTAAATCGGTCGGTTATATCGGCACCCCATACATTTCGCACTCTACTGAAACGAGTCCATTGACCTAGTGTTACCCGCTGGAGATGAAAGTTGCTAATAAGCCACTTGTGTGAAACATCCTGATTGCCTAGTTGTTTGGAAGCTTTCCATGAATTCCTTGCTGTTCTCTCAGAAGGAAATTCAGTCGAATAGAGTCAGTGGACTGTGAGCTCCATGTGCATATCTACGTTCGAGAAACACTTGTGTCCACAAGACATAGTAGTCAGTACCTGCAGGAAATCTTCGGACTCCGATTGGTTGAAGGAAAAAATAGAGGGGCGAAAAGCCCACACTCGCAGCTCATTGTCCTGCAAAGTTCAGCTACTGCTATGCTCCAGTTCATTCAGTACGGATGGAAAATGATTTCAGAAGCATTTTGGTTAGGACACAACCCACAGCTCTCACATTTGAGACGACTTCTCTTTAAAGATAGAGTTAGGGTTAGGGCTAGCACTAGGGTTACGGTTAGGAGTAGTTTTATTATTAGGGTTAGGGTTAGAGTTAGGGTTAGGGTTAGGTTCAGGGATAGGGATAGGGTTAGGGTTAGGGATAGGGTTAGGGTTAGGATTGTGGTTTGGGTTAATGTTACATGTAGGTTTAGGGCTAGGGCTAAAGGTAGATGATGGCCGCATGTCGAGGAAACTGTGTCGTAGACGATAGTGCAATTCATAGCTCTCATTGTGCTGTACCTTCATTGAGTCCGTTCATGACGAGAAAGTCATTCTGTAGATCGTTGCACTCAAACACAGCAAGGTAAATGAGAAGAGAGCAAAAAGCTGATCATAAGTTCTGAAGAGGTTATGTGATATGGAGCAAGTCACTCATTTCCAATTCAACTGATACGAACATAGTGATGTGGTGCTGCGTTCATGGTTAAAGCCACTTCTCAGGAACATGTTCATTCCCGTGTACTTGGCAGCTTTCACACCGTTCACTCCTGTGCTGTGTCAGAGAAATTCACTCGAATAGAGTAAGGGGACTGCTAGCTGCACAGGCATTGCTACGTTGAAAACACTGTAGGGTCCAAGTGAGGTAGTAGGCTGTTGCTTCTCTTCTTCCTGGGACTACGCTTTTCTGATGGAAAAAGTACCTAGGAGAAAACTCTACTGTAGAAGCTCATTCCCCTTCAAGGATCACAAAGTGCTATGCTAGCATTCCCTCCTTTGCTGACGAGAAATCATTTCAGTAGCTCTTGGGCTATGACACGAGCCAGAGATCCTCTATTGCAGCAAGGTACTTCGACAGGATGCTGACAAGAGTACGCACTATGTGAGACACCACTGCTTTCCTCTCCTACTGAAATGAGAACATCGATAACACGTCAAATAGTGTGGGTGGCTTTTGTGGAAAACACTTTTGGCACGACTTCATACAATTCCTGAATGATGCAGGGGAGCGCAAAGTCTTCACTGCTGTATTCTCAGACTGGAATGAATGCCCCGGTAGGCCCATGTGGTAGTTTTAGCTTCTTCGTCCTTTAATGCTTCACGAACGGGTGGAGTCCAAGGGACGTAGTACAGTCTCCACGCATTTCTCAGGCTACACCCTTCTTCTCCCATTGGTCCAGTACTGAAATGAGAACACTGAGAAGTCGTTCAACACTGAGATGGCTTTGGGGAAAAAAACCCGCTTCCGACGAAATAGGTTTATTCCCGAGTGATTTGGAGGAGAAAACAAATCTTCACGACTGTATTATCTTCCACTGGGAGCCCCAAAGGCTACTCTGAGATTCACATTCCCGTAGATCTTCAGAGACTTGGAGTCCAAGTCACGTAGCATGGCCTAGCGGCCTTGCTACGTCCGGACACGCTTTCCTCCCGGAACGCAGAATTTGGCGAAAACAGTGGTAGCCCAGCTTCCTCTCGTTCACACTTGGCATAGTCCTGTGCCAACTAGGGTTCTCTCATTTGTTTGGGGGAACGTGATTACGGAACTCTTTGGCTAGCAAAGTTACCGCCTAGGTGATCATACAGAAAACCAATTGAAATGACGTTCTAAATCGGTCGGTTACATCGGCACCCCATACATTTCGCACTCTACTGAAACGAGTCCATTGACCTAGTGTTACCCGCTGGAGATGAAAGTTGCTAATAAGCCACTTGTGTGAAACATCCTGATTGCCTAGTTGTTTGGAAGCTTTCCATGAATTCCTTGCTGTTCTCTCAGAAGGAAATTCAGTCGAATAGAGTCAGTGGACTGTGAGCTCCATGTGCATATCTACGTTCGAGAAACACTTGTGTCCACAAGACATAGTAGTCAGTACCTGCAGGAAATCTTCGGACTCCGATTGGTTGAAGGAAAAAATAGAGGGGCGAAAAGCCCACACTCGCAGCTCATTGTCCTGCAAAGTTCAGCTACTGCTATGCTCCAGTTCATTCAGTACGGATGGAAAATGATTTCAGAAGCATTTTGGTTAGGACACAACCCACAGCTCTCACATTTGAGACGACTTCTCTTTAAAGATAGAGTTAGGGTTAGGGCTAGCACTAGGGTTACGGTTAGGAGTAGTTTTATTATTAGGGTTAGGGTTAGAGTTAGGGTTAGGGTTAGGTTCAGGGATAGGGATAGGGTGAGGGTTAGGGTTAGGGTTAGGGTTAGGATTGTGGTTTGGGTTAATGTTACATGTAGGTTTAGGGCTAGGGCTAAAGGTAGATGATGGCCGCATGTCGAGGAAACTGTGTCGTAGACGATAGTGCAATTCATAGCTCTCATTGTGCTGTACCTTCATTGAGTCCGTTCATGACGAGAAAGTCATTCTGTAGATCGTTGCACTCAAACACAGCAAGGTAAATGAGAAGAGAGCAAAAAGCTGATCATAAGTTCTGAAGAGGTTATGTGATATGGAGCAAGTCACTCATTTCCAATTCAACTGATACGAACATAGTGATGTGGTGCTGCGTTCATGGTTAAAGCCACTTCTCAGGAACATGTTCATTCCCGTGTACTTGGCAGCTTTCACACCGTTCACTCCTGTGCTGTGTCAGAGAAATTCACTCGAATAGAGTAAGGGGACTGCTAGCTGCACAGGCATTGCTACGTTGAAAACACTGTAGGGTCCAAGTGAGGTAGTAGGCTGTTGCTTCTCTTCTTCCTGGGACTACGCTTTTCTGATGGAAAAAGTACCTAGGAGAAAACTCTACTGTAGAAGCTCATTCCCCTTCAAGGATCACAAAGTGCTATGCTAGCATTCCCTCCTTTGCTGACGAGAAATCATTTCAGTAGCTCTTGGGCTATGACACGAGCCAGAGATCCTCTATTGCAGCAAGGTACTTCGACAGGATGCTGACAAGAGTACGCACTATGTGAGACACCACTGCTTTCCTCTCCTACTGAAATGAGAACATCGATAACACGTCAAATAGTGTGGGTGGCTTTTGTGGAAAACACTTTTGGCACGACTTCATACAATTCCTGAATGATGCAGGGGAGCGCAAAGTCTTCACTGCTGTATTCTCAGACTGGAATGAATGCCCCGGTAGGCCCATGTGGTAGTTTTAGCTTCTTCGTCCTTTAATGCTTCACGAACGGGTGGAGTCCAAGGGACGTAGTACAGTCTCCACGCATTTCTCAGGCTACACCCTTCTTCTCCCATTGGTCCAGTACTGAAATGAGAACACTGAGAAGTCGTTCAACACTGAGATGGCTTTGGGGAAAAAAACCCGCTTCCGACGAAATAGGTTTATTCCCGAGTGATTTGGAGGAGAAAACAAATCTTCACGACTGTATTATCTTCCACTGGGAGCCCCAAAGGCTACTCTGAGATTCACATTCCCGTAGATCTTCAGAGACTTGGAGTCCAAGTCACGTAGCATGGCCTAGCGGCCTTGCTACGTCCGGACACGCTTTCCTCCCGGAACGCAGAATTTGGCGAAAACAGTGGTAGCCCAGCTTCCTCTCGTTCACACTTGGCATAGTCCTGTGCCAACTAGGGTTCTCTCATTTGTTTGGGGGAACGTGATTACGGAACTCTTTGGCTAGCAAAGTTACCGCCTAGGTGATCATACAGAAAACCAATTGAAATGACGTTCTAAATCGGTCGGTTACATCGGCACCCCATACATTTCGCACTCTACTGAAACGAGTCCATTGACCTAGTGTTACCCGCTGGAGATGAAAGTTGCTAATAAGCCACTTGTGTGAAACATCCTGATTGCCTAGTTGTTTGGAAGCTTTCCATGAATTCCTTGCTGTTCTCTCAGAAGGAAATTCAGTCGAATAGAGTCAGTGGACTGTGAGCTCCATGTGCATATCTACGTTCGAGAAACACTTGTGTCCACAAGACATAGTAGTCAGTACCTGCAGGAAATCTTCGGACTCCGATTGGTTGAAGGAAAAAATAGAGGGGCGAAAAGCCCACACTCGCAGCTCATTGTCCTGCAAAGTTCAGCTACTGCTATGCTCCAGTTCATTCAGTACGGATGGAAAATGATTTCAGAAGCATTTTGGTTAGGACACAACCCACAGCTCTCACATTTGAGACGACTTCTCTTTAAAGATAGAGTTAGGGTTAGGGCTAGCACTAGGGTTACGGTTAGGAGTAGTTTTATTATTAGGGTTAGGGTTAGAGTTAGGGTTAGGGTTAGGTTCAGGGATAGGGATAGGGTGAGGGTTAGGGTTAGGGTTAGGGTTAGGATTGTGGTTTGGGTTAATGTTACATGTAGGTTTAGGGCTAGGGCTAAAGGTATATGATGGCCGCATGTCGAGGAAACTGTGTCGTAGACGATAGTGCAATTCATAGCTCTCATTGTGCTGTACCTTCATTGAGTCCGTTCATGACGAGAAAGTCATTCTGTAGATCGTTGCACTCAAACACAGCAAGGTAAATGAGAAGAGAGCAAAAAGCTGATCATAAGTTCTGAAGAGGTTATGTGATATGGAGCAAGTCACTCATTTCCAATTCAACCGATACGAACATAGTGATGTGGTGCTGCGTTCATGCTTAAAGCCACTTCTCAGGAACATGTTCATTCCCGTGTACTTGGCAGCTTTCACACCGTTCACTCCTGTGCTGTGTCAGAGAAATTCACTCGAATAGAGTAAGGGGACTGCTAGCTGCACAGGCATTGCTACGTTGAAAACACTGTAGGGTCCAAGTGAGGTAGTAGGCTGTTGCTTCTCTTCTTCCTGGGACTACGCTTTTCTGATGGAAAAAGTACCTAGGAGAAAACTCTACTGTAGAAGCTCATTCCCCTTCAAGGATCACAAAGTGCTATGCTAGCATTCCCTCCTTTGCTGACGAGAAATCATTTCAGTAGCTCTTGGGCTATGACACGAGCCAGAGATCCTCTATTGCAGCAAGGTACTTCGACAGGATGCTGACAAGAGTACGCACTATGTGACACACCACTGCTTTCCTCTCCTACTGAAATGAGAACATCGATAACACGTCAAATAGTGTGGGTGGCTTTTGTGGAAAACACTTTTGGCACGACTTCATACAATTCCTGAATGATGCAGGGGAGCGCAAAGTCTTCACTGCTGTATTCTCAGACTGGAATGAATGCCCCGGTAGGCCCATGTGGTAGTTTTAGCTTCTTCGTCCTTTAATGCTTCACGAACGGGTGGAGTCCAAGGGACGTAGTACAGTCTCCACGCATTTCTCAGGCTACACCCTTCTTCTCCCATTGGTCCAGTACTGAAATGAGAACACTGAGAAGTCGTTCAACACTGAGAGGGCTTTGGGGAAAAAAACCCGCTTCCGACGAAATAGGTTTATTCCCGAGTGATTTGGAGGAGAAAACAAATCTTCACGACTGTATTATCTTCCACTGGGAGCCCCAAAGGCTACTCTGAGATTCACATTCCCGTAGATCTTCAGAGACTTGGAGTCCAAGTCACGTAGCATGGCCTAGCGGCCTTGCAACGTCCGGACACGCTTTCCTCCCGGAACGCAGAATTTGGCGAAAACAGTGGTAGCCCAGCTTCCTCTCGTTCACACTTGGCATAGTCCTGTGCCAACTAGGGTTCTCTCATTTGTTTGGGGGAACGTGATTACGGAACTCTTTGGCTAGCAAAGTTACCGCCTAGGTGATCATACAGAAAACCAATTGAAATGACGTTCTAAATCGGTCGGTTATATCGGCACCCCATACATTTCGCACTCTACTGAAACGAGTCCATTGACCTAGTGTTACCCGCTGGAGATGAAAGTTGCTAATAAGCCACTTGTGTGAAACATCCTGATTGCCTAGTTGTTTGGAAGCTTTCCATGAATTCCTTGCTGTTCTCTCAGAAGGAAATTCAGTCGAATAGAGTCAGTGGACTGTGAGCTCCATGTGCATATCTACGTTCGAGAAACACTTGTGTCCACAAGACATAGTAGTCAGTACCTGCAGGAAATCTTCGGACTCCGATTGGTTGAAGGAAAAAATAGAGGGGCGAAAAGCCCACACTCGCAGCTCATTGTCCTGCAAAGTTCAGCTACTGCTATGCTCCAGTTCATTCAGTACGGATGGAAAATGATTTCAGAAGCATTTTGGTTAGGACACAACCCACAGCTCTCACATTTGAGACGACTTCTCTTTAAAGATAGAGTTAGGGTTAGGGCTAGCACTAGGGTTACGGTTAGGAGTAGTTTTATTATTAGGGTTAGGGTTAGAGTTAGGGTTAGGGTTAGGTTCAGGGATAGGGATAGGGTGAGGGTTAGGGTTAGGGTTAGGGTTAGGATTGTGGTTTGGGTTAATGTTACATGTAGGTTTAGGGCTAGGGCTAAAGGTAGATGATGGCCGCATGTCGAGGAAACTGTGTCGTAGACGATAGTGCAATTCATAGCTCTCATTGTGCTGTACCTTCATTGAGTCCGTTCATGACGAGAAAGTCATTCTGTAGATCGTTGCACTCAAACACAGCAAGGTAAATGAGAAGAGAGCAAAAAGCTGATCATAAGTTCTGAAGAGGTTATGTGATATGGAGCAAGTCACTCATTTCCAATTCAACTGATACGAACATAGTGATGTGGTGCTGCGTTCATGGTTAAAGCCACTTCTCAGGAACATGTTCATTCCCGTGTACTTGGCAGCTTTCACACCGTTCACTCCTGTGCTGTGTCAGAGAAATTCACTCGAATAGAGTAAGGGGACTGCTAGCTGCACAGGCATTGCTACGTTGAAAACACTGTAGGGTCCAAGTGAGGTAGTAGGCTGTTGCTTCTCTTCTTCCTGGGACTACGCTTTTCTGATGGAAAAAGTACCTAGGAGAAAACTCTACTGTAGAAGCTCATTCCCCTTCAAGGATCACAAAGTGCTATGCTAGCATTCCCTCCTTTGCTGACGAGAAATCATTTCAGTAGCTCTTGGGCTATGACACGAGCCAGAGATCCTCTATTGCAGCAAGGTACTTCGACAGGATGCTGACAAGAGTACGCACTATGTGAGACACCACTGCTTTCCTCTCCTACTGAAATGAGAACATCGATAACACGTCAAATAGTGTGGGTGGCTTTTGTGGAAAACACTTTTGGCACGACTTCATACAATTCCTGAATGATGCAGGGGAGCGCAAAGTCTTCACTGCTGTATTCTCAGACTGGAATGAATGCCCCGGTAGGCCCATGTGGTAGTTTTAGCTTCTTCGTCCTTTAATGCTTCACGAACGGGTGGAGTCCAAGGGACGTAGTACAGTCTCCACGCATTTCTCAGGCTACACCCTTCTTCTCCCATTGGTCCAGTACTGAAATGAGAACACTGAGAAGTCGTTCAACACTGAGATGGCTTTGGGGAAAAAAACCCGCTTCCGACGAAATAGGTTTATTCCCGAGTGATTTGGAGGAGAAAACAAATCTTCACGACTGTATTATCTTCCACTGGGAGCCCCAAAGGCTACTCTGAGATTCACATTCCCGTAGATCTTCAGAGACTTGGAGTCCAAGTCACGTAGCATGGCCTAGCGGCCTTGCTACGTCCGGACACGCTTTCCTCCCGGAACGCAGAATTTGGCGAAAACAGTGGTAGCCCAGCTTCCTCTCGTTCACACTTGGCATAGTCCTGTGCCAACTAGGGTTCTCTCATTTGTTTGGGGGAACGTGATTACGGAACTCTTTGGCTAGCAAAGTTACCGCCTAGGTGATCATACAGAAAACCAATTGAAATGACGTTCTAAATCGGTCGGTTACATCGGCACCCCATACATTTCGCACTCTACTGAAACGAGTCCATTGACCTAGTGTTACCCGCTGGAGATGAAAGTTGCTAATAAGCCACTTGTGTGAAACATCCTGATTGCCTAGTTGTTTGGAAGCTTTCCATGAATTCCTTGCTGTTCTCTCAGAAGGAAATTCAGTCGAATAGAGTCAGTGGACTGTGAGCTCCATGTGCATATCTACGTTCGAGAAACACTTGTGTCCACAAGACATAGTAGTCAGTACCTGCAGGAAATCTTCGGACTCCGATTGGTTGAAGGAAAAAATAGAGGGGCGAAAAGCCCACACTCGCAGCTCATTGTCCTGCAAAGTTCAGCTACTGCTATGCTCCAGTTCATTCAGTACGGATGGAAAATGATTTCAGAAGCATTTTGGTTAGGACACAACCCACAGCTCTCACATTTGAGACGACTTCTCTTTAAAGATAGAGTTAGGGTTAGGGCTAGCACTAGGGTTACGGTTAGGAGTAGTTTTATTATTAGGGTTAGGGTTAGAGTTAGGGTTAGGGTTAGGTTCAGGGATAGGGATAGGGTGAGGGTTAGGGTTAGGGTTAGGGTTAGGATTGTGGTTTGGGTTAATGTTACATGTAGGTTTAGGGCTAGGGCTAAAGGTAGATGATGGCCGCATGTCGAGGAAACTGTGTCGTAGACGATAGTGCAATTCATAGCTCTCATTGTGCTGTACATTCATTGAGTCCGTTCATGACGAGAAAGTCATTCTGTAGATCGTTGCACTCAAACACAGCAAGGTAAATGAGAAGAGAGCAAAAAGCTGATCATAAGTTCTGAAGAGGTTATGTGATATGGAGCAAGTCACTCATTTCCAATTCAACCGATACGAACATAGTGATGTGGTGCTGCGTTCATGCTTAAAGCCACTTCTCAGGAACATGTTCATTCCCGTGTACTTGGCAGCTTTCACACCGTTCACTCCTGTGCTGTGTCAGAGAAATTCACTCGAATAGAGTAAGGGGACTGCTAGCTGCACAGGCATTGCTACGTTGAAAACACTGTAGGGTCCAAGTGAGGTAGTAGGCTGTTGCTTCTCTTCTTCCTGGGACTACGCTTTTCTGATGGAAAAAGTACCTAGGAGAAAACTCTACTGTAGAAGCTCATTCCCCTTCAAGGATCACAAAGTGCTATGCTAGCATTCCCTCCTTTGCTGACGAGAAATCATTTCAGTAGCTCTTGGGCTATGACACGAGCCAGAGATCCTCTATTGCAGCAAGGTACTTCGACAGGATGCTGACAAGAGTACGCACTATGTGAGACACCACTGCTTTCCTCTCCTACTGAAATGAGAACATCGATAACACGTCAAATAGTGTGGGTGGCTTTTGTGGAAAACACTTTTGGCACGACTTCATACAATTCCTGAATGATGCAGGGGAGCGCAAAGTCTTCACTGCTGTATTCTCAGACTGGAATGAATGCCCCGGTAGGCCCATGTGGTAGTTTTAGCTTCTTCGTCCTTTAATGCTTCACGAACGGGTGGAGTCCAAGGGACGTAGTACAGTCTCCACGCATTTCTCAGGCTACACCCTTCTTCTCCCATTGGTCCAGTACTGAAATGAGAACACTGAGAAGTCGTTCAACACTGAGAGGGCTTTGGGGAAAAAAACCCGCTTCCGACGAAATAGGTTTATTCCCGAGTGATTTGGAGGAGAAAACAAATCTTCACGACTGTATTATCTTCCACTGGGAGCCCCAAAGGCTACTCTGAGATTCACATTCCCGTAGATCTTCAGAGACTTGGAGTCCAAGTCACGTAGCATGGCCTAGCGGCCTTGCAACGTCCGGACACGCTTTCCTCCCGGAACGCAGAATTTGGCGAAAACAGTGGTAGCCCAGCTTCCTCTCGTTCACACTTGGCATAGTCCTGTGCCAACTAGGGTTCTCTCATTTGTTTGGGGGAACGTGATTACGGAACTCTTTGGCTAGCAAAGTTACCGCCTAGGTGATCATACAGAAAACCAATTGAAATGACGTTCTAAATCGGTCGGTTATATCGGCACCCCATACATTTCGCACTCTACTGAAACGAGTCCATTGACCTAGTGTTACCCGCTGGAGATGAAAGTTGCTAATAAGCCACTTGTGTGAAACATCCTGATTGCCTAGTTGTTTGGAAGCTTTCCATGAATTCCTTGCTGTTCTCTCAGAAGGAAATTCAGTCGAATAGAGTCAGTGGACTGTGAGCTCCATGTGCATATCTACGTTCGAGAAACACTTGTGTCCACAAGACATAGTAGTCAGTACCTGCAGGAAATCTTCGGACTCCGATTGGTTGAAGGAAAAAATAGAGGGGCGAAAAGCCCACACTCGCAGCTCATTGTCCTGCAAAGTTCAGCTACTGCTATGCTCCAGTTCATTCAGTACGGATGGAAAATGATTTCAGAAGCATTTTGGTTAGGACACAACCCACAGCTCTCACATTTGAGACGACTTCTCTTTAAAGATAGAGTTAGGGTTAGGGCTAGCACTAGGGTTACGGTTAGGAGTAGTTTTATTATTAGGGTTAGGGTTAGAGTTAGGGTTAGGGTTAGGTTCAGGGATAGGGATAGGGTGAGGGTTAGGGTTAGGGTTAGGGTTAGGATTGTGGTTTGGGTTAATGTTACATGTAGGTTTAGGGCTAGGGCTAAAGGTAGATGATGGCCGCATGTCGAGGAAACTGTGTCGTAGACGATAGTGCAATTCATAGCTCTCATTGTGCTGTACCTTCATTGAGTCCGTTCATGACGAGAAAGTCATTCTGTAGATCGTTGCACTCAAACACAGCAAGGTAAATGAGAAGAGAGCAAAAAGCTGATCATAAGTTCTGAAGAGGTTATGTGATATGGAGCAAGTCACTCATTTCCAATTCAACTGATACGAACATAGTGATGTGGTGCTGCGTTCATGGTTAAAGCCACTTCTCAGGAACATGTTCATTCCCGTGTACTTGGCAGCTTTCACACCGTTCACTCCTGTGCTGTGTCAGAGAAATTCACTCGAATAGAGTAAGGGGACTGCTAGCTGCACAGGCATTGCTACGTTGAAAACACTGTAGGGTCCAAGTGAGGTAGTAGGCTGTTGCTTCTCTTCTTCCTGGGACTACGCTTTTCTGATGGAAAAAGTACCTAGGAGAAAACTCTACTGTAGAAGCTCATTCCCCTTCAAGGATCACAAAGTGCTATGCTAGCATTCCCTCCTTTGCTGACGAGAAATCATTTCAGTAGCTCTTGGGCTATGACACGAGCCAGAGATCCTCTATTGCAGCAAGGTACTTCGACAGGATGCTGACAAGAGTACGCACTATGTGAGACACCACTGCTTTCCTCTCCTACTGAAATGAGAACATCGATAACACGTCAAATAGTGTGGGTGGCTTTTGTGGAAAACACTTTTGGCACGACTTCATACAATTCCTGAATGATGCAGGGGAGCGCAAAGTCTTCACTGCTGTATTCTCAGACTGGAATGAATGCCCCGGTAGGCCCATGTGGTAGTTTTAGCTTCTTCGTCCTTTAATGCTTCACGAACGGGTGGAGTCCAAGGGACGTAGTACAGTCTCCACGCATTTCTCAGGCTACACCCTTCTTCTCCCATTGGTCCAGTACTGAAATGAGAACACTGAGAAGTCGTTCAACACTGAGATGGCTTTGGGGAAAAAAACCCGCTTCCGAAGAAATAGGTTTATTCCCGAGTGATTTGGAGGAGAAAACAAATCTTCACGACTGTATTATCTTCCACTGGGAGCCCCACAGGCTACTCTGAGATTCACATTCCCGTAGATCTTCAGAGACTTGGAGTCCAAGTCACGTAGCATGGCCTAGCGGCCTTGCTACGTCCGGACACGCTTTCCTCCCGGAACGCAGAATTTGGCGAAACAGTGGTAGCCCAGCTTCCTCTCGTTCACACTTGGCATAGTCCTGTGCCAACTAGGGTTCTCTCATTTGTTTGGGGGAACGTGATTACGGAACTCTTTGGCTAGCAAAGTTACCGCCTAGGTGATCATACAGAAAACCAATTGAAATGACGTTCTAAATCGGTCGGTTACATCGGCACCCCATACATTTCGCACTCTACTGAAACGAGTCCATTGACCTAGTGTTACCCGCTGGAGATGAAAGTTGCTAATAAGCCACTTGTGTGAAACATCCTGATTGCCTAGTTGTTTGGAAGCTTTCCATGAATTCCTTGCTGTTCTCTCAGAAGGAAATTCAGTCGAATAGAGTCAGTGGACTGTGAGCTCCATGTGCATATCTACGTTCGAGAAACACTTGTGTCCACAAGACATAGTAGTCAGTACCTGCAGGAAATCTTCGGACTCCGATTGGTTGAAGGAAAAAATAGAGGGGCGAAAAGCCCACACTCGCAGCTCATTGTCCTGCAAAGTTCAGCTACTGCTATGCTCCAGTTCATTCAGTACGGATGGAAAATGATTTCAGAAGCATTTTGGTTAGGACACAACCCACAGCTCTCACATTTGAGACGACTTCTCTTTAAAGATAGAGTTAGGGTTAGGGCTAGCACTAGGGTTACGGTTAGGAGTAGTTTTATTATTAGGGTTAGGGTTAGAGTTAGGGTTAGGGTTAGGTTCAGGGATAGGGATAGGGTGAGGGTTAGGGTTAGGGTTAGGGTTAGGATTGTGGTTTGGGTTAATGTTACATGTAGGTTTAGGGCTAGGGCTAAAGGTAGATGATGGCCGCATGTCGAGGAAACTGTGTCGTAGACGATAGTGCAATTCATAGCTCTCATTGTGCTGTACGTTCATTGAGTCCGTTCATGACGAGAAAGTCATTCTGTAGATCGTTGCACTCAAACACAGCAAGGTAAATGAGAAGAGAGCAAAAAGCTGATCATAAGTTCTGAAGAGGTTATGTGATATGGAGCAAGTCACTCATTTCCAATTCAACTGATACGAACATAGTGATGTGGTGCTGCGTTCATGGTTAAAGCCACTTCTCAGGAACATGTTCATTCCCGTGTACTTGGCAGCTTTCACACCGTTCACTCCTGTGCTGTGTCAGAGAAATTCACTCGAATAGAGTAAGGGGACTGCTAGCTGCACAGGCATTGCTACGTTGAAAACACTGTAGGGTCCAAGTGAGGTAGTAGGCTGTTGCTTCTCTTCTTCCTGGGACTACGCTTTTCTGATGGAAAAAGTACCTAGGAGAAAACTCTACTGTAGAAGCTCATTCCCCTTCAAGGATCACAAAGTGCTATGCTAGCATTCCCTCCTTTGCTGACGAGAAATCATTTCAGTAGCTCTTGGGCTATGACACGAGCCAGAGATCCTCTATTGCAGCAAGGTACTTCGACAGGATGCTGACAAGAGTACGCACTATGTGAGACACCACTGCTTTCCTCTCCTACTGAAATGAGAACATCGATAACACGTCAAATAGTGTGGGTGGCTTTTGTGGAAAACACTTTTGGCACGACTTCATACAATTCCTGAATGATGCAGGGGAGCGCAAAGTCTTCACTGCTGTATTCTCAGACTGGAATGAATGCCCCGGTAGGCCCATGTGGTAGTTTTAGCTTCTTCGTCCTTTAATGCTTCACGAACGGGTGGAGTCCAAGGGACGTAGTACAGTCTCCACGCATTTCTCAGGCTACACCCTTCTTCTCCCATTGGTCCAGTACTGAAATGAGAACACTGAGAAGTCGTTCAACACTGAGAGGGCTTTGGGGAAAAAAACCCGCTTCCGACGAAATAGGTTTATTCCCGAGTGATTTGGAGGAGAAAACAAATCTTCACGACTGTATTATCTTCCACTGGGAGCCCCAAAGGCTACTCTGAGATTCACATTCCCGTAGATCTTCAGAGACTTGGAGTCCAAGTCACGTAGCATGGCCTAGCGGCCTTGCTACGTCCGGACACGCTTTCCTCCCGGAACGCAGAATTTGGCGAAAACAGTGGTAGCCCAGCTTCCTCTCGTTCACACTTGGCATAGTCCTGTGCCAACTAGGGTTCTCTCATTTGTTTGGGGGAACGTGATTACGGAACTCTTTGGCTAGCAAAGTTACCGCCTAGGTGATCATACAGAAAACCAATTGAAATGACGTTCTAAATCGGTCGGTTACATCGGCACCCCATACATTTCGCACTCTACTGAAACGAGTCCATTGACCTAGTGTTACCCGCTGGAGATGAAAGTTGCTAATAAGCCACTTGTGTGAAACATCCTGATTGCCTAGTTGTTTGGAAGCTTTCCATGAATTCCTTGCTGTTCTCTCAGAAGGAAATTCAGTCGAATAGAGTCAGTGGACTGTGAGCTCCATGTGCATATCTACGTTCGAGAAACACTTGTGTCCACAAGACATAGTAGTCAGTACCTGCAGGAAATCTTCGGACTCCGATTGGTTGAAGGAAAAAATAGAGGGGCGAAAAGCCCACACTCGCAGCTCATTGTCCTGCAAAGTTCAGCTACTGCTATGCTCCAGTTCATTCAGTACGGATGGAAAATGATTTCAGAAGCATTTTGGTTAGGACACAACCCACAGCTCTCACATTTGAGACGACTTCTCTTTAAAGATAGAGTTAGGGTTAGGGCTAGCACTAGGGTTACGGTTAGGAGTAGTTTTATTATTAGGGTTAGGGTTAGAGTTAGGGTTAGGGTTAGGTTCAGGGATAGGGATACGGTTAGGGTTAGGGATAGGGTTAGGGTTAGGATTGTGGTTTGGGTTAATGTTACATGTAGGTTTAGGGCTAGGGCTAAAGGTAGATGATGGCCGCATGTCGAGGAAACTGTGTCGTAGACGATAGTGCAATTCATAGCTCTCATTGTGCTGTACATTCATTGAGTCCGTTCATGACGAGAAAGTCATTCTGTAGATCGTTGCACTCAAACACAGCAAGGTAAATGAGAAGAGAGCAAAAAGCTGATCATAAGTTCTGAAGAGGTTATGTGATATGGAGCAAGTCACTCATTTCCAATTCAACCGATACGAACATAGTGATGTGGTGCTGCGTTCATGGTTAAAGCCACTTCTCAGGAACATGTTCATTCCCGTGTACTTGGCAGCTTTCACACCGTTCACTCCTGTGCTGTGTCAGAGAAATTCACTCGAATAGAGTAAGGGGACTGCTAGCTGCACAGGCATTGCTACGTTGAAAACACTGTAGGGTCCAAGTGAGGTAGTAGGCTGTTGCTTCTCTTCTTCCTGGGACAACGCTTTTCTGATGGAAAAAGTACCTAGGAGAAAACTCTACTGTAGAAGCTCATTCCCCTTCAAGGATCACAAAGTGCTATGCTACCATTCCCTCCTTTGCTGACGAGAAATCATTTCAGTAGCTCTTGGGCTATGACACGAGCCAGAGATCCTCTATTGCAGCAAGGTACTTCGACAGGATGCTGACAAGAGTACGCACTATGTGAGACACCACTGCTTTCCTCTCCTACTGAAATGAGAACATCGATAACACGTCAAATAGTGTGGGTGGCTTTTGTGGAAAACACTTTTGGCACGACTTCATACAATTCCTGAATGATGCAGGGGAGCGCAAAGTCTTCACTGCTGTATTCTCAGACTGGAATGAATGCCCCGGTAGGCCCATGTGGTAGTTTTAGCTTCTTCGTCCTTTAATGCTTCACGAACGGGTGGAGTCCAAGGGACGTAGTACAGTCCCCACGCATTTCTCAGGCTACACCCTTCTTCTCCCATTGGTCCAGTACTGAAATGAGAACACTGAGAAGTCGTTCAACACTGAGAAGGCTTTGGGGAAAAAAACCCGCTTCCGACGAAATAGGTTTATTCCCGAGTGATTTGGAGGAGAAAACAAATCTTCACGACTGTATTATCTTCCACTGGGAGCCCCAAAGGCTACTCTGAGATTCACATTCCCGTAGATCTTCAGAGACTTGGAGTCCAAGTCACGTAGCATGGCCTAGCGGCCTTGCTACGTCCGGACACGCTTTCCTCCCGGAACGCAGAATTTGGCGAAACAGTGGTAGCCCAGCTTCCTCTCGTTCACACTTGGCATAGTCCTGTGCCAACTAGGGTTCTCTCATTTGTTTGGGGGAACGTGATTACGGAACTCTTTGGCTAGCAAAGTTACCGCCTAGGTGATCATACAGAAAACCAATTGAAATGACGTTCTAAATCGGTCGGTTACATCGGCACCCCATACATTTCGCACTCTACTGAAACGAGTCCATTGACCTAGTGTTACCCGCTGGAGATGAAAGTTGCTAATAAGCCACTTGTGTGAAACATCCTGATTGCCTAGTTGTTTGGAAGCTTTCCATGAATTCCTTGCTGTTCTCTCAGAAGGAAATTCAGTCGAATAGAGTCAGTGGACTGTGAGCTCCATGTGCATATCTACGTTCGAGAAACACTTGTGTCCACAAGACATAGTAGTCAGTACCTGCAGGAAATCTTCGGACTCCGATTGGTTGAAGGAAAAAATAGAGGGGCGAAAAGCCCACACTCGCAGCTCATTGTCCTGCAAAGTTCAGCTACTGCTATGCTCCAGTTCATTCAGTACGGATGGAAAATGATTTCAGAAGCATTTTGGTTAGGACACAACCCACAGCTCTCACATTTGAGACGACTTCTCTTTAAAGATAGAGTTAGGGTTAGGGCTAGCACTAGGGTTACGGTTAGGAGTAGTTTTATTATTAGGGTTAGGGTTAGAGTTAGGGTTAGGGTTAGGTTCAGGGATAGGGATAGGGTGAGGGTTAGGGTTAGGGTTAGGGTTAGGATTGTGGTTTGGGTTAATGTTACATGTAGGTTTAGGGCTAGGGCTAAAGGTAGATGATGGCCGCATGTCGAGGAAACTGTGTCGTAGACGATAGTGCAATTCATAGCTCTCATTGTGCTGTACCTTCATTGAGTCCGTTCATGACGAGAAAGTCATTCTGTAGATCGTTGCACTCAAACACAGCAAGGTAAATGAGAAGAGAGCAAAAAGCTGATCATAAGTTCTGAAGAGGTTATGTGATATGGAGCAAGTCACTCATTTCCAATTCAACTGATACGAACATAGTGATGTGGTGCTGCGTTCATGGTTAAAGCCACTTCTCAGGAACATGTTCATTCCCGTGTACTTGGCAGCTTTCACACCGTTCACTCCTGTGCTGTGTCAGAGAAATTCACTCGAATAGAGTAAGGGGACTGCTAGCTGCACAGGCATTGCTACGTTGAAAACACTGTAGGGTCCAAGTGAGGTAGTAGGCTGTTGCTTCTCTTCTCCCTGGGACAACGCTTTTCTGATGGAAAAAGTACCTAGGAGAAAACTCTACTGTAGAAGCTCATTCCCCTTCAAGGATCACAAAGTGCTATGCTACCATTCCCTCCTTTGCTGACGAGAAATCATTTCAGTAGCTCTTGGGCTATGACACGAGCCAGAGATCCTCTATTGCAGCAAGGTACTTCGACAGGATGCTGACAAGAGTACGCACTATGTGAGACACCACTGCTTTCCTCTCCTACTGAAATGAGAACATCGATAACACGTCAAATAGTGTGGGTGGCTTTTGTGGAAAACACTTTTGGCACGACTTCATACAATTCCTGAATGATGCAGGGGAGCGCAAAGTCTTCACTGCTGTATTCTCAGACTGGAATGAATGCCCCGGTAGGCCCATGTGGTAGTTTTAGCTTCTTCGTCCTTTAATGCTTCACGAACGGGTGGAGTCCAAGGGACGTAGTACAGTCCCCACGCATTTCTCAGGCTACACCCTTCTTCTCCCATTGGTCCAGTACTGAAATGAGAACACTGAGAAGTCGTTCAACACTGAGAAGGCTTTGGGGAAAAAAACCCGCTTCCGACGAAATAGGTTTATTCCCGAGTGATTTGGAGGAGAAAACAAATCTTCACGACTGTATTATCTTCCACTGGGAGCCCCAAAGGCTACTCTGAGATTCACATTCCCGTAGATCTTCAGAGACTTGGAGTCCAAGTCACGTAGCATGGCCTAGCGGCCTTGCTACGTCCGGACACGCTTTCCTCCCGGAACGCAGAATTTGGCGAAACAGTGGTAGCCCAGCTTCCTCTCGTTCACACTTGGCATAGTCCTGTGCCAACTAGGGTTCTCTCATTTGTTTGGGGGAACGTGATTACGGAACTCTTTGGCTAGCAAAGTTACCGCCTAGGTGATCATACAGAAAACCAATTGAAATGACGTTCTAAATCGGTCGGTTACATCGGCACCCCATACATTTCGCACTCTACTGAAACGAGTCCATTGACCTAGTGTTACCCGCTGGAGATGAAAGTTGCTAATAAGCCACTTGTGTGAAACATCCTGATTGCCTAGTTGTTTCGAAGCTTTCCATGAATTCCTTGCTGTTCTCTCAGAAGGAAATTCAGTCGAATAGAGTCAGTGGACTGTGAGCTCCATGTGCATATCTACGTTCGAGAAACACTTGTGTCCACAAGACATAGTAGTCAGTACCTGCAGGAAATCTTCGGACTCCGATTGGTTGAAGGAAAAAATAGAGGGGCGAAAAGCCCACACTCGCAGCTCATTGTCCTGCAAAGTTCAGCTACTGCTATGCTCCAGTTCATTCAGTACGGATGGAAAATGATTTCAGAAGCATTTTGGTTAGGACACAACCCACAGCTCTCACATTTGAGACGACTTCTCTTTAAAGATAGAGTTAGGGTTAGGGCTAGCACTAGGGTTACGGTTAGGAGTAGTTTTATTATTAGGGTTAGGGTTAGAGTTAGGGTTAGGGTTAGGTTCAGGGATAGGGATAGGGTGAGGGTTAGGGTTAGGGTTAGGGTTAGGATTGTGGTTTGGGTTAATGTTACATGTAGGTTTAGGGCTAGGGCTAAAGGTAGATGATGGCCGCATGTCGAGGAAACTGTGTCGTAGACGATAGTGCAATTCATAGCTCTCATTGTGCTGTACCTTCATTGAGTCCGTTCATGACGAGAAAGTCATTCTGTAGATCGTTGCACTCAAACACAGCAAGGTAAATGAGAAGAGAGCAAAAAGCTGATCATAAGTTCTGAAGAGGTTATGTGATATGGAGCAAGTCACTCATTTCCAATTCAACTGATACGAACATAGTGATGTGGTGCTGCGTTCATGGTTAAAGCCACTTCTCAGGAACATGTTCATTCCCGTGTACTTGGCAGCTTTCACACCGTTCACTCCTGTGCTGTGTCAGAGAAATTCACTCGAATAGAGTAAGGGGACTGCTAGCTGCACAGGCATTGCTACGTTGAAAACACTGTAGGGTCCAAGTGAGGTAGTAGGCTGTTGCTTCTCTTCTTCCTGGGACTACGCTTTTCTGATGGAAAAAGTACCTAGGAGAAAACTCTACTGTAGAAGCTCATTCCCCTTCAAGGATCACAAAGTGCTATGCTAGCATTCCCTCCTTTGCTGACGAGAAATCATTTCAGTAGCTCTTGGGCTATGACACGAGCCAGAGATCCTCTATTGCAGCAAGGTACTTCGACAGGATGCTGACAAGAGTACGCACTATGTGAGACACCACTGCTTTCCTCTCCTACTGAAATGAGAACATCGATAACACGTCAAATAGTGTGGGTGGCTTTTGTGGAAAACACTTTTGGCACGACTTCATACAATTCCTGAATGATGCAGGGGAGCGCAAAGTCTTCACTGCTGTATTCTCAGACTGGAATGAATGCCCCGGTAGGCCCATGTGGTAGTTTTAGCTTCTTCGTCCTTTAATGCTTCACGAACGGGTGGAGTCCAAGGGACGTAGTACAGTCTCCACGCATTTCTCAGGCTACACCCTTCTTCTCCCATTGGTCCAGTACTGAAATGAGAACACTGAGAAGTCGTTCAACACTGAGATGGCTTTGGGGAAAAAAACCCGCTTCCGACGAAATAGGTTTATTCCCGAGTGATTTGGAGGAGAAAACAAATCTTCACGACTGTATTATCTTCCACTGGGAGCCCCAAAGGCTACTCTGAGATTCACATTCCCGTAGATCTTCAGAGACTTGGAGTCCAAGTCACGTAGCATGGCCTAGCGGCCTTGCTACGTCCGGACACGCTTTCCTCCCGGAACGCAGAATTTGGCGAAACAGTGGTAGCCCAGCTTCCTCTCGTTCACACTTGGCATAGTCCTGTGCCAACTAGGGTTCTCTCATTTGTTTGGGGGAACGTGATTACGGAACTCTTTGGCTAGCAAAGTTACCGCCTAGGTGATCATACAGAAAACCAATTGAAATGACGTTCTAAATCGGTCGGTTACATCGGCACCCCATACATTTCGCACTCTACTGAAACGAGTCCATTGACCTAGTGTTACCCGCTGGAGATGAAAGTTGCTAATAAGCCACTTGTGTGAAACATCCTGATTGCCTAGTTGTTTGGAAGCTTTCCATGAATTCCTTGCTGTTCTCTCAGAAGGAAATTCAGTCGAATAGAGTCAGTGGACTGTGAGCTCCATGTGCATATCTACGTTCGAGAAACACTTGTGTCCACAAGACATAGTAGTCAGTACCTGCAGGAAATCTTCGGACTCCGATTGGTTGAAGGAAAAAATAGAGGGGCGAAAAGCCCACACTCGCAGCTCATTGTCCTGCAAAGTTCAGCTACTGCTATGCTCCAGTTCATTCAGTATGGATGGAAAATGATTTCAGAAGCATTTTGGTTAGGACACAACCCACAGCTCTCACATTTGAGACGACTTCTCTTTAAAGATAGAGTTAGGGTTAGGGCTAGCACTAGGGTTACGGTTAGGAGTAGTTTTATTATTAGGGTTAGGGTTAGAGTTAGGGTTAGGGTTAGGTTCAGGGATAGGGATAGGGTGAGGGTTAGGGTTAGGGTTAGGGTTAGGATTGTGGTTTGGGTTAATGTTACATGTAGGTTTAGGGCTAGGGCTAAAGGTAGATGATGGCCGCATGTCGAGGAAACTGTGTCGTAGACGATAGTGCAATTCATAGCTCTCATTGTGCTGTACCTTCATTGAGTCCGTTCATGACGAGAAAGTCATTCTGTAGATCGTTGCACTCAAACACAGCAAGGTAAATGAGAAGAGAGCAAAAAGCTGATCATAAGTTCTGAAGAGGTTATGTGATATGGAGCAAGTCACTCATTTCCAATTCAACTGATACGAACATAGTGATGTGGTGCTGCGTTCATGGTTAAAGCCACTTCTCAGGAACATGTTCATTCCCGTGTACTTGGCAGCTTTCACACCGTTCACTCCTGTGCTGTGTCAGAGAAATTCACTCGAATAGAGTAAGGGGACTGCTAGCTGCACAGGCATTGCTACGTTGAAAACACTGTAGGGTCCAAGTGAGGTAGTAGGCTGTTGCTTCTCTTCTTACTGGGACTACGCTTTTCTGATGGAAAAAGTACCTAGGAGAAAACTCTACTGTAGAAGCTCATTCCCCTTCAAGGATCACAAAGTGCTATGCTAGCATTCCCTCCTTTGCTGACGAGAAATCATTTCAGTAGCTCTTGGGCTATGACACGAGCCAGAGATCCTCTATTGCAGCAAGGTACTTCGACAGGATGCTGACAAGAGTACGCACTATGTGAGACACCACTGCTTTCCTCTCCTACTGAAATGAGAACATCGATAACACGTCAAATAGTGTGGGTGGCTTTTGTGGAAAACACTTTTGGCACGACTTCATACAATTCCTGAATGATGCAGGGGAGCGCAAAGTCTTCACTGCTGTATTCTCAGACTGGAATGAATGCCCCGGTAGGCCCATGTGGTAGTTTTAGCTTCTTCGTCCTTTAATGCTTCACGAACGGGTGGAGTCCAAGGGACGTAGTACAGTCCCCACGCATTTCTCAGGCTACACCCTTCTTCTCCCATTGGTCCAGTACTGAAATGAGAACACTGAGAAGTCGTTCAACACTGAGACGGCTTTGGGGAAAAAAACCCGCTTCCGACGAAATAGGTTTATTCCCGAGTGATTTGGAGGAGAAAACAAATCTTCACGACTGTATTATCTTCCACTGGGAGCCCCACAGGCTACTCTGAGATTCACATTCCCGTAGATCTTCAGAGACTTGGAGTCCAAGTCACGTATCATGGCCTAGCGGCCTTGCAACATCCGGACACGCTTTCCTCCCGGAACGCAGAATTTGGCGAAAACAGTGGTAGCCCAGCTTCCTCTCGTTCACACTTGGCATAGTCCTGTGCCAACTAGGGTTCTCTCATTTGTTTGGGGGAACGTGATTACGGAACTCTTTGGCTAGCAAAGTTACCGCCTAGGTGATCATACAGAAAACCAATTGAAATGACGTTCTAAATCGGTCGGTTACATCGGCACCCCATACATTTCGCACTCTACTGAAACGAGTCCATTGACCTAGTGTTACCCGCTGGAGATGAAAGTTGCTAATAAGCCACTTGTGTGAAACATCCTGATTGCCTAGTTGTTTGGAAGCTTTCCATGAATTCCTTGCTGTTCTCTCAGAAGGAAATTCAGTCGAATAGAGTCAGTGGACTGTGAGCTCCATGTGCATATCTACGTTCGAGAAACACTTGTGTCCACAAGACATAGTAGTCAGTACCTGCAGGAAATCTTCGGACTCCGATTGGTTGAAGGAAAAAATAGAGGGGCGAAAAGCCCACACTCGCAGCTCATTGTCCTGCAAAGTTCAGCTACTGCTATGCTCCAGTTCATTCAGTACGGATGGAAAATGATTTCAGAAGCATTTTGGTTAGGACACAACCCACAGCTCTCACATTTGAGACGACTTCTCTTTAAAGATAGAGTTAGGGTTAGGGCTAGCACTAGGGTTACGGTTAGGAGTAGTTTTATTATTAGGGTTAGGGTTAGAGTTAGGGTTAGGGTTAGGTTCAGGGATAGGGATAGGGTTAGGGTTAGGGATAGGGTTAGGGTTAGGATTGTGGTTTGGGTTAATGTTACATGTAGGTTTAGGGCTAGGGCTAAAGGTAGATGATGGCCGCATGTCGAGGAAACTGTGTCGTAGACGATAGTGCAATTCATAGCTCTCATTGTGCTGTACCTTCATTGAGTCCGTTCATGACGAGAAAGTCATTCTGTAGATCGTTGCACTCAAACACAGCAAGGTAAATGAGAAGAGAGCAAAAAGCTGATCATAAGTTCTGAAGAGGTTATGTGATATGGAGCAAGTCACTCATTTCCAATTCAACTGATACGAACATAGTGATGTGGTGCTGCGTTCATGGTTAAAGCCACTTCTCAGGAACATGTTCATTCCCGTGTACTTGGCAGCTTTCACACCGTTCACTCCTGTGCTGTGTCAGAGAAATTCACTCGAATAGAGTAAGGGGACTGCTAGCTGCACAGGCATTGCTACGTTGAAAACACTGTAGGGTCCAAGTGAGGTAGTAGGCTGTTGCTTCTCTTCTTCCTGGGACTACGCTTTTCTGATGGAAAAAGTACCTAGGAGAAAACTCTACTGTAGAAGCTCATTCCCCTTCAAGGATCACAAAGTGCTATGCTAGCATTCCCTCCTTTGCTGACGAGAAATCATTTCAGTAGCTCTTGGGCTATGACACGAGCCAGAGATCCTCTATTGCAGCAAGGTACTTCGACAGGATGCTGACAAGAGTACGCACTATGTGAGACACCACTGCTTTCCTCTCCTACTGAAATGAGAACATCGATAACACGTCAAATAGTGTGGGTGGCTTTTGTGGAAAACACTTTTGGCACGACTTCATACAATTCCTGAATGATGCAGGGGAGCGCAAAGTCTTCACTGCTGTATTCTCAGACTGGAATGAATGCCCCGGTAGGCCCATGTGGTAGTTTTAGCTTCTTCGTCCTTTAATGCTTCACGAACGGGTGGAGTCCAAGGGACGTAGTACAGTCTCCACGCATTTCTCAGGCTACACCCTTCTTCTCCCATTGGTCCAGTACTGAAATGAGAACACTGAGAAGTCGTTCAACACTGAGATGGCTTTGGGGAAAAAAACCCGCTTCCGACGAAATAGGTTTATTCCCGAGTGATTTGGAGGAGAAAACAAATCTTCACGACTGTATTATCTTCCACTGGGAGCCCCAAAGGCTACTCTGAGATTCACATTCCCGTAGATCTTCAGAGACTTGGAGTCCAAGTCACGTAGCATGGCCTAGCGGCCTTGCTACGTCCGGACACGCTTTCCTCCCGGAACGCAGAATTTGGCGAAACAGTGGTAGCCCAGCTTCCTCTCGTTCACACTTGGCATAGTCCTGTGCCAACTAGGGTTCTCTCATTTGTTTGGGGGAACGTGATTACGGAACTCTTTGGCTAGCAAAGTTACCGCCTAGGTGATCATACAGAAAACCAATTGAAATGACGTTCTAAATCGGTCGGTTACATCGGCACCCCATACATTTCGCACTCTACTGAAACGAGTCCATTGACCTAGTGTTACCCGCTGGAGATGAAAGTTGCTAATAAGGCACTTGTGTGAAACATCCTGATTGCCTAGTTGTTTGGAAGCTTTCCATGAATTCCTTGCTGTTCTCTCAGAAGGAAATTCAGTCGAATAGAGTCAGTGGACTGTGAGCTCCATGTGCATATCTACGTTCGAGAAACACTTGTGTCCACAAGACATAGTAGTCAGTACCTGCAGGAAATCTTCGGACTCCGATTGGTTGAAGGAAAAAATAGAGGGGCGAAAAGCCCACACTCGCAGCTCATTGTCCTGCAAAGTTCAGCTACTGCTATGCTCCAGTTCATTCAGTACGGATGGAAAATGATTTCAGAAGCATTTTGGTTAGGACACAACCCACAGCTCTCACATTTGAGACGACTTCTCTTTAAAGATAGAGTTAGGGTTAGGGCTAGCACTAGGGTTACGGTTAGGAGTAGTTTTATTATTAGGGTTAGGGTTAGAGTTAGGGTTAGGGTTAGGTTCAGGGATAGGGATACGGTTAGGGTTAGGGATAGGGTTAGGGTTAGGATTGTGGTTTGGGTTAATGTTACATGTAGGTTTAGGGCTAGGGCTAAAGGTAGATGATGGCCGCATGTCGAGGAAACTGTGTCGTAAACGATAGTGCAATTCATAGCTCTCATTGTGCTGTACATTCATTGAGTCCGTTCATGACGAGAAAGTCATTCTGTAGATCGTTGCACTCAAACACAGCAAGGTAAATGAGAAGAGAGCAAAAAGCTGATCATAAGTTCTGAAGAGGTTATGTGATATGGAGCAAGTCACTCATTTCCAATTCAACTGATACGAACATAGTGATGTGGTGCTGCGTTCATGGTTAAAGCCACTTCTCAGGAACATGTTCATTCCCGTGTACTTGGCAGCTTTCACACCGTTCACTCCTGTGCTGTGTCAGAGAAATTCACTCGAATAGAGTAAGGGGACTGCTAGCTGCACAGGCATTGCTACGTTGAAAACACTGTAGGGTCCAAGTGAGGTAGTAGGCTGTTGCTTCTCTTCTTCCTGGGACTACGCTTTTCTGATGGAAAAAGTACCTAGGAGAAAACTCTACTGTAGAAGCTCATTCCCCTTCAAGGATCACAAAGTGCTATGCTAGCATTCCCTCCTTTGCTGACGAGAAATCATTTCAGTAGCTCTTGGGCTATGACACGAGCCAGAGATCCTCTATTGCAGCAAGGTACTTCGACAGGATGCTGACAAGAGTACGCACTATGTGAGACACCACTGCTTTCCTCTCCTACTGAAATGAGAACATCGATAACACGTCAAATAGTGTGGGTGGCTTTTGTGGAAAACACTTTTGGCACGACTTCATACAATTCCTGAATGATGCAGGGGAGCGCAAAGTCTTCACTGCTGTATTCTCAGACTGGAATGAATGCCCCGGTAGGCCCATGTGGTAGTTTTAGCTTCTTCGTCCTTTAATGCTTCACGAACGGGTGGAGTCCAAGGGACGTAGTACAGTCTCCACGCATTTCTCAGGCTACACCCTTCTTCTCCCATTGGTCCAGTACTGAAATGAGAACACTGAGAAGTCGTTCAACACTGAGATGGCTTTGGGGAAAAAAACCCGCTTCCGACGAAATAGGTTTATTCCCGAGTGATTTGGAGGAGAAAACAAATCTTCACGACTGTATTATCTTCCACTGGGAGCCCCAAAGGCTACTCTGAGATTCACATTCCCGTAGATCTTCAGAGACTTGGAGTCCAAGTCACGTAGCATGGCCTAGCGGCCTTGCTACGTCCGGACACGCTTTCCTCCCGGAACGCAGAATTTGGCGAAACAGTGGTAGCCCAGCTTCCTCTCGTTCACACTTGGCATAGTCCTGTGCCAACTAGGGTTCTCTCATTTGTTTGGGGGAACGTGATTACGGAACTCTTTGGCTAGCAAAGTTACCGCCTAGGTGATCATACAGAAAACCAATTGAAATGACGTTCTAAATCGGTCGGTTACATCGGCACCCCATACATTTCGCACTCTACTGAAACGAGTCCATTGACCTAGTGTTACCCGCTGGAGATGAAAGTTGCTAATAAGCCACTTGTGTGAAACATCCTGATTGCCTAGTTGTTTGGAAGCTTTCCATGAATTCCTTGCTGTTCTCTCAGAAGGAAATTCAGTCGAATAGAGTCAGTGGACTGTGAGCTCCATGTGCATATCTACGTTCGAGAAACACTTGTGTCCACAAGACATAGTAGTCAGTACCTGCAGGAAATCTTCGGACTCCGATTGGTTGAAGGAAAAAATAGAGGGGCGAAAAGCCCACACTCGCAGCTCATTGTCCTGCAAAGTTCAGCTACTGCTATGCTCCAGTTCATTCAGTACGGATGGAAAATGATTTCAGAAGCATTTTGGTTAGGACACAACCCACAGCTCTCACATTTGAGACGACTTCTCTTTAAAGATAGAGTTAGGGTTAGGGCTAGCACTAGGGTTACGGTTAGGAGTAGTTTTATTATTAGGGTTAGGGTTAGAGTTAGGGTTAGGGTTAGGTTCAGGGATAGGGATACGGTTAGGGTTAGGGATAGGGTTAGGGTTAGGATTGTGGTTTGGGTTAATGTTACATGTAGGTTTAGGGCTAGGGCTAAAGGTAGATGATGGCCGCATGTCGAGGAAACTGTGTCGTAAACGATAGTGCAATTCATAGCTCTCATTGTGCTGTACATTCATTGAGTCCGTTCATGACGAGAAAGTCATTCTGTAGATCGTTGCACTCAAACACAGCAAGGTAAATGAGAAGAGAGCAAAAAGCTGATCATAAGTTCTGAAGAGGTTATGTGATATGGAGCAAGTCACTCATTTCCAATTCAACTGATACGAACATAGTGATGTGGTGCTGCGTTCATGGTTAAAGCCACTTCTCAGGAACATGTTCATTCCCGTGTACTTGGCAGCTTTCACACCGTTCACTCCTGTGCTGTGTCAGAGAAATTCACTCGAATAGAGTAAGGGGACTGCTAGCTGCACAGGCATTGCTACGTTGAAAACACTGTAGGGTCCAAGTGAGGTAGTAGGCTGTTGCTTCTCTTCTTCCTGGGACTACGCTTTTCTGATGGAAAAAGTACCTAGGAGAAAACTCTACTGTAGAAGCTCATTCCCCTTCAAGGATCACAAAGTGCTATACTACCATTCCCTCCTTTGCTGACGAGAAATCATTTCAGTAGCTCTTGGGCTATGACACGAGCCAGAGATCCTCTATTGCAGCAAGGTACTTCGACAGGATGCTGACAAGAGTACGCACTATGTGAGACACCACTGCTTTCCTCTCCTACTGAAATGAGAACATCGATAACACGTCAAATAGTGTGGGTGGCTTTTGTGGAAAACACTTTGGGCACGACTTCATACAATTCCTGAATGATGCAGGGGAGCGCAAAGTCTTCACTGCTGTATTCTCAGACTGGAATGAATGCCCCGGTAGGCCCATGTGGTAGTTTTAGCTTCTTCGTCCTTTAATGCTTCACGAACGGGTGGAGTCCAAGGGACGTAGTACAGTCCCCACGCATTTCTCAGGCTACACCCTTCTTCTCCCATTGGTCCAGTACTGAAATGAGAACACTGAGAAGTCGTTCAACACTGAGAAGGCTTTGGGGAAAAAAACCCGCTTCCGACGAAATAGGTTTATTCCCGAGTGATTTGGAGGAGAAAACAAATCTTCACGACTGTATTATCTTCCACTGGGAGCCCCACAGGCTACTCTGAGATTCACATTCCCGTAGATCTTCAGAGACTTGGAGTCCAAGTCACGTAGCATGGCCTAGCGGCCTTGCAACGTCCGGACACGCTTTCCTCCCGGAACGCAGAATTTGGCGAAAACAGTGGTAGCCCAGCTTCCTCTCGTTCACACTTGGCATAGTCCTGTGCCAACTAGGGTTCTCTCATTTGTTTGGGGGAACGTGATTACGGAACTCTTTGGCTAGCAAAGTTACCGCCTAGGTGATCATACAGAAAACCAATTGAAATGACGTTCTAAATCGGTCGGTTATATCGGCACCCCATACATTTCGCACTCTACTGAAACGAGTCCATTGACCTAGTGTTACCCGCTGGAGATGAAAGTTGCTAATAAGGCACTTGTGTGAAACATCCTGATTGCCTAGTTGTTTGGAAGCTTTCCATGAATTCCTTGCTGTTCTCTCAGAAGGAAATTCAGTCGAATAGAGTCAGTGGACTGTGAGCTCCATGTGCATATCTACGTTCGAGAAACACTTGTGTCCACAAGACATAGTAGTCAGTACCTGCAGGAAATCTTCGGACTCTGATTGGTTGAAGGAAAAAATAGAGGGGCGAAAAGCCCACACTCGCAGCTCATTGTCCTGCAAAGTTCAGCTACTGCTATGCTCCAGTTCATTCAGTACGGATGGAAAATGATTTCAGAAGCATTTTGGTTAGGACACAACCCACAGCTCTCACATTTGAGACGACTTCTCTTTAAAGATAGAGTTAGGGTTAGGGCTAGCACTAGGGTTACGGTTAGGAGTAGTTTTATTATTAGGGTTAGGGTTAGAGTTAGGGTTAGGGTTAGGTTCAGGGATAGGGATAGGGTGAGGGTTAGGGTTAGGGTTAGGGTTAGGATTGTGGTTTGGGTTAATGTTACATGTAGGTTTAGGGCTAGGGCTAAAGGTAGATGATGGCCGCATGTCGAGGAAACTGTGTCGTAGACGATAGTGCAATTCATAGCTCTCATTGTGCTGTACCTTCATTGAGTCCGTTCATGACGAGAAAGTCATTCTGTAGATCGTTGCACTCAAACACAGCAAGGTAAATGAGAAGAGAGCAAAAAGCTGATCATAAGTTCTGAAGAGGTTATGTGATATGGAGCAAGTCACTCATTTCCAATTCAACTGATACGAACATAGTGATGTGGTGCTGCGTTCATGGTTAAAGCCACTTCTCAGGAACATGTTCATTCCCGTGTACTTGGCAGCTTTCACACCGTTCACTCCTGTGCTGTGTCAGAGAAATTCACTCGAATAGAGTAAGGGGACTGCTAGCTGCACAGGCATTGCTACGTTGAAAACACTGTAGGGTCCAAGTGAGGTAGTAGGCTGTTGCTTCTCTTCTTCCTGGGACTACGCTTTTCTGATGGAAAAAGTACCTAGGAGAAAACTCTACTGTAGAAGCTCATTCCCCTTCAAGGATCACAAAGTGCTATGCTAGCATTCCCTCCTTTGCTGACGAGAAATCATTTCAGTAGCTCTTGGGCTATGACACGAGCCAGAGATCCTCTATTGCAGCAAGGTACTTCGACAGGATGCTGACAAGAGTACGCACTATGTGAGACACCACTGCTTTCCTCTCCTACTGAAATGAGAACATCGATAACACGTCAAATAGTGTGGGTGGCTTTTGTGGAAAACACTTTTGGCACGACTTCATACAATTCCTGAATGATGCAGGGGAGCGCAAAGTCTTCACTGCTGTATTCTCAGACTGGAATGAATGCCCCGGTAGGCCCATGTGGTAGTTTTAGCTTCTTCGTCCTTTAATGCTTCACGAACGGGTGGAGTCCAAGGGACGTAGTACAGTCTCCACGCATTTCTCAGGCTACACCCTTCTTCTCCCATTGGTCCAGTACTGAAATGAGAACACTGAGAAGTCGTTCAACACTGAGACGGCTTTGGGGAAAAAAACCCGCTTCCGACGAAATAGGTTTATTCCCGAGTGATTTGGAGGAGAAAACAAATCTTCACGACTGTATTATCTTCCACTGGGAGCCCCAAAGGCTACTCTGAGATTCACATTCCCGTAGATCTTCAGAGACTTGGAGTCCAAGTCACGTAGCATGGCCTAGCGGCCTTGCTACGTCCGGACACGCTTTCCTCCCGGAACGCAGAATTTGGCGAAACAGTGGTAGCCCAGCTTCCTCTCGTTCACACTTGGCATAGTCCTGTGCCAACTAGGGTTCTCTCATTTGTTTGGGGGAACGTGATTACGGAACTCTTTGGCTAGCAAAGTTACCGCCTAGGTGATCATACAGAAAACCAATTGAAATGACGTTCTAAATCGGTCGGTTACATCGGCACCCCATACATTTCGCACTCTACTGAAACGAGTCCATTGACCTAGTGTTACCCGCTGGAGATGAAAGTTGCTAATAAGCCACTTGTGTGAAACATCCTGATTGCCTAGTTGTTTGGAAGCTTTCCATGAATTCCTTGCTGTTCTCTCAGAAGGAAATTCAGTCGAATAGAGTCAGTGGACTGTGAGCTCCATGTGCATATCTACGTTCGAGAAACACTTGTGTCCACAAGACATAGTAGTCAGTACCTGCAGGAAATCTTCGGACTCCGATTGGTTGAAGGAAAAAATAGAGGGGCGAAAAGCCCACACTCGCAGCTCATTGTCCTGCAAAGTTCAGCTACTGCTATGCTCCAGTTCATTCAGTACGGATGGAAAATGATTTCAGAAGCATTTTGGTTAGGACACAACCCACAGCTCTCACATTTGAGACGACTTCTCTTTAAAGATAGAGTTAGGGTTAGGGCTAGCACTAGGGTTACGGTTAGGAGTAGTTTTATTATTAGGGTTAGGGTTAGAGTTAGGGTTAGGGTTAGGTTCAGGGATAGGGATACGGTTAGGGTTAGGGATAGGGTTAGGGTTAGGATTGTGGTTTGGGTTAATGTTACATGTAGGTTTAGGGCTAGGGCTAAAGGTAGATGATGGCCGCATGTCGAGGAAACTGTGTCGTAAACGATAGTGCAATTCATAGCTCTCATTGTGCTGTACATTCATTGAGTCCGTTCATGACGAGAAAGTCATTCTGTAGATCGTTGCACTCAAACACAGCAAGGTAAATGAGAAGAGAGCAAAAAGCTGATCATAAGTTCTGAAGAGGTTATGTGATATGGAGCAAGTCACTCATTTCCAATTCAACTGATACGAACATAGTGATGTGGTGCTGCGTTCATGGTTAAAGCCACTTCTCAGGAACATGTTCATTCCCGTGTACTTGGCAGCTTTCACACCGTTCACTCCTGTGCTGTGTCAGAGAAATTCACTCGAATAGAGTAAGGGGACTGCTAGCTGCACAGGCATTGCTACGTTGAAAACACTGTAGGGTCCAAGTGAGGTAGTAGGCTGTTGCTTCTCTTCTTCCTGGGACTACGCTTTTCTGATGGAAAAAGTACCTAGGAGAAAACTCTACTGTAGAAGCTCATTCCCCTTCAAGGATCACAAAGTGCTATGCTACCATTCCCTCCTTTGCTGACGAGAAATCATTTCAGTAGCTCTTGGGCTATGACACGAGCCAGAGATCCTCTATTGCAGCAAGGTACTTCGACAGGATGCTGACAAGAGTACGCACTATGTGAGACACCACTGCTTTCCTCTCCTACTGAAATGAGAACATCGATAACACGTCAAATAGTGTGGGTGGCTTTTGTGGAAAACACTTTGGGCACGACTTCATACAATTCCTGAATGATGCAGGGGAGCGCAAAGTCTTCACTGCTGTATTCTCAGACTGGAATGAATGCCCCGGGAGGCCCATGTGGTAGTTTTAGCTTCTTCGTCCTTTAATGCTTCACGAACGGGTGGAGTCCAAGGGACGTAGTACAGTCCCCACGCATTTCTCAGGCTACACCCTTCTTCTCCCATTGGTACAGTACTGAAATGAGAACACTGAGAAGTCGTTCAACACTGAGAAGGCTTTGGGGAAAAAAACCCGCTTCCGACGAAATAGGTTTATTCCCGAGTGATTTGGAGGAGAAAACAAATCTTCACGACTGTATTATCTTCCACTGGGAGCCCCACAGGCTACTCTGAGATTCACATTCCCGTAGATCTTCAGAGACTTGGAGTCCAAGTCACGTAGCATGGCCTAGCGGCCTTGCAACGTCCGGACACGCTTTCCTCCCGGAACGCAGAATTTGGCGAAAACAGTGGTAGCCCAGCTTCCTCTCGTTCACACTTGGCATAGTCCTGTGCCAACTAGGGTTCTCTCATTTGTTTGGGGGAACGTGATTACGGAACTCTTTGGCTAGCAAAGTTACCGCCTAGGTGATCATACAGAAAACCAATTGAAATGACGTTCTAAATCGGTCGGTTATATCGGCACCCCATACATTTCGCACTCTACTGAAACGAGTCCATTGACCTAGTGTTACCCGCTGGAGATGAAAGTTGCTAATAAGGCACTTGTGTGAAACATCCTGATTGCCTAGTTGTTTGGAAGCTTTCCATGAATTCCTTGCTGTTCTCTCAGAAGGAAATTCAGTCGAATAGAGTCAGTGGACTGTGAGCTCCATGTGCATATCTACGTTCGAGAAACACTTGTGTCCACAAGACATAGTAGTCAGTACCTGCAGGAAATCTTCGGACTCCGATTGGTTGAAGGAAAAAATAGAGGGGCGAAAAGCCCACACTCGCAGCTCATTGTCCTGCAAAGTTCAGCTACTGCTATGCTCCAGTTCATTCAGTACGGATGGAAAATGATTTCAGAAGCATTTTGGTTAGGACACAACCCACAGCTCTCACATTTGAGACGACTTCTCTTTAAAGATAGAGTTAGGGTTAGGGCTAGCACTAGGGTTACGGTTAGGAGTAGTTTTATTATTAGGGTTAGGGTTAGAGTTAGGGTTAGGGTTAGGTTCAGGGATAGGGATAGGGTGAGGGTTAGGGTTAGGGTTAGGGTTAGGATTGTGGTTTGGGTTAATGTTACATGTAGGTTTAGGGCTAGGGCTAAAGGTAGATGATGGCCGCATGTCGAGGAAACTGTGTCGTAGACGATAGTGCAATTCATAGCTCTCATTGTGCTGTACCTTCATTGAGTCCGTTCATGACGAGAAAGTCATTCTGTAGATCGTTGCACTCAAACACAGCAAGGTAAATGAGAAGAGAGCAAAAAGCTGATCATAAGTTCTGAAGAGGTTATGTGATATGGAGCAAGTCACTCATTTCCAATTCAACTGATACGAACATAGTGATGTGGTGCTGCGTTCATGGTTAAAGCCACTTCTCAGGAACATGTTCATTCCCGTGTACTTGGCAGCTTTCACACCGTTCACTCCTGTGCTGTGTCAGAGAAATTCACTCGAATAGAGTAAGGGGACTGCTAGCTGCACAGGCATTGCTACGTTGAAAACACTGTAGGGTCCAAGTGAGGTAGTAGGCTGTTGCTTCTCTTCTTCCTGGGACTACGCTTTTCTGATGGAAAAAGTACCTAGGAGAAAACTCTACTGTAGAAGCTCATTCCCCTTCAAGGATCACAAAGTGCTATGCTAGCATTCCCTCCTTTGCTGACGAGAAATCATTTCAGTAGCTCTTGGGCTATGACACGAGCCAGAGATCCTCTATTGCAGCAAGGTACTTCGACAGGATGCTGACAAGAGTACGCACTATGTGAGACACCACTGCTTTCCTCTCCTACTGAAATGAGAACATCGATAACACGTCAAATAGTGTGGGTGGCTTTTGTGGAAAACACTTTTGGCACGACTTCATACAATTCCTGAATGATGCAGGGGAGCGCAAAGTCTTCACTGCTGTATTCTCAGACTGGAATGAATGCCCCGGTAGGCCCATGTGGTAGTTTTAGCTTCTTCGTCCTTTAATGCTTCACGAACGGGTGGAGTCCAAGGGACGTAGTACAGTCTCCACGCATTTCTCAGGCTACACCCTTCTTCTCCCATTGGTCCAGTACTGAAATGAGAACACTGAGAAGTCGTTCAACACTGAGATGGCTTTGGGGAAAAAAACCCGATTCCGACGAAATAGGTTTATTCCCGAGTGATTTGGAGGAGAAAACAAATCTTCACGACTGTATTATCTTCCACTGGGAGCCCCAAAGGCTACTCTGAGATTCACATTCCCGTAGATCTTCAGAGACTTGGAGTCCAAGTCACGTAGCATGGCCTAGCGGCCTTGCTACGTCCGGACACGCTTTCCTCCCGGAACGCAGAATTTGGCGAAACAGTGGTAGCCCAGCTTCCTCTCGTTCACACTTGGCATAGTCCTGTGCCAACTAGGGTTCTCTCATTTGTTTGGGGGAACGTGATTACGGAACTCTTTGGCTAGCAAAGTTACCGCCTAGGTGATCATACAGAAAACCAATTGAAATGACGTTCTAAATCGGTCGGTTACATCGGCACCCCATACATTTCGCACTCTACTGAAACGAGTCCATTGACCTAGTGTTACCCGCTGGAGATGAAAGTTGCTAATAAGCCACTTGTGTGAAACATCCTGATTGCCTAGTTGTTTGGAAGCTTTCCATGAATTCCTTGCTGTTCTCTCAGAAGGAAATTCAGTCGAATAGAGTCAGTGGACTGTGAGCTCCATGTGCATATCTACGTTCGAGAAACACTTGTGTCCACAAGACATAGTAGTCAGTACCTGCAGGAAATCTTCGGACTCCGATTGGTTGAAGGAAAAAATAGAGGGGCGAAAAGCCCACACTCGCAGCTCATTGTCCTGCAAAGTTCAGCTACTGCTATGCTCCAGTTCATTCAGTACGGATGGAAAATGATTTCAGAAGCATTTTGGTTAGGACACAACCCACAGCTCTCACATTTGAGACGACTTCTCTTTAAAGATAGAGTTAGGGTTAGGGCTAGCACTAGGGTTACGGTTAGGAGTAGTTTTATTATTAGGGTTAGGGTTAGAGTTAGGGTTAGGGTTAGGTTCAGGGATAGGGATACGGTTAGGGTTAGGGATAGGGTTAGGGTTAGGATTGTGGTTTGGGTTAATGTTACATGTAGGTTTAGGGCTAGGGCTAAAGGTAGATGATGGCCGCATGTCGAGGAAACTGTGTCGTAAACGATAGTGCAATTCATAGCTCTCATTGTGCTGTACATTCATTGAGTCCGTTCATGACGAGAAAGTCATTCTGTAGATCGTTGCACTCAAACACAGCAAGGTAAATGAGAAGAGAGCAAAAAGCTGATCATAAGTTCTGAAGAGGTTATGTGATATGGAGCAAGTCACTCATTTCCAATTCAACTGATACGAACATAGTGATGTGGTGCTGCGTTCATGGTTAAAGCCACTTCTCAGGAACATGTTCATTCCCGTGTACTTGGCAGCTTTCACACCGTTCACTCCTGTGCTGTGTCAGAGAAATTCACTCGAATAGAGTAAGGGGACTGCTAGCTGCACAGGCATTGCTACGTTGAAAACACTGTAGGGTCCAAGTGAGGTAGTAGGCTGTTGCTTCTCTTCTTCCTGGGACTACGCTTTTCTGATGGAAAAAGTACCTAGGAGAAAACTCTACTGTAGAAGCTCATTCCCCTTCAAGGATCACAAAGTGCTATGCTACCATTCCCTCCTTTGCTGACGAGAAATCATTTCAGTAGCTCTTGGGCTATGACACGAGCCAGAGATCCTCTATTGCAGCAAGGTACTTCGACAGGATGCTGACAAGAGTACGCACTATGTGAGACACCACTGCTTTCCTCTCCTACTGAAATGAGAACATTGATAACACGTCAAATAGTGTGGGTGGCTTTTGTGGAAAACACTTTGGGCACGACTTCATACAATTCCTGAATGATGCAGGGGAGCGCAAAGTCTTCACTGCTGTATTCTCAGACTGGAATGAATGCCCCGGGAGGCCCATGTGGTAGTTTTAGCTTCTTCGTCCTTTAATGCTTCACGAACGGGTGGAGTCCAAGGGACGTAGTACAGTCCCCACGCATTTCTCAGGCTACACCCTTCTTCTCCCATTGGTACAGTACTGAAATGAGAACACTGAGAAGTCGTTCAACACTGAGAAGGCTTTGGGGAAAAAAACCCGCTTCCGACGAAATAGGTTTATTCCCGAGTGATTTGGAGGAGAAAACAAATCTTCACGACTGTATTATCTTCCACTGGGAGCCCCACAGGCTACTCTGAGATTCACATTCCCGTAGATCTTCAGAGACTTGGAGTCCAAGTCACGTAGCATGGCCTAGCGGCCTTGCAACGTCCGGACACGCTTTCCTCCCGGAACGCAGAATTTGGCGAAAACAGTGGTAGCCCAGCTTCCTCTCGTTCACACTTGGCATAGTCCTGTGCCAACTAGGGTTCTCTCATTTGTTTGGGGGAACGTGATTACGGAACTCTTTGGCTAGCAAAGTTACCGCCTAGGTGATCATACAGAAAACCAATTGAAATGACGTTCTAAATCGGTCGGTTATATCGGCACCCCATACATTTCGCACTCTACTGAAACGAGTCCATTGACCTAGTGTTACCCGCTGGAGATGAAAGTTGCTAATAAGGCACTTGTGTGAAACATCCTGATTGCCTAGTTGTTTGGAAGCTTTCCATGAATTCCTTGCTGTTCTCTCAGAAGGAAATTCAGTCGAATAGAGTCAGTGGACTGTGAGCTCCATGTGCATATCTACGTTCGAGAAACACTTGTGTCCACAAGACATAGTAGTCAGTACCTGCAGGAAATCTTCGGACTCCGATTGGTTGAAGGAAAAAATAGAGGGGCGAAAAGCCCACACTCGCAGCTCATTGTCCTGCAAAGTTCAGCTACTGCTATGCTCCAGTTCATTCAGTACGGATGGAAAATGATTTCAGAAGCATTTTGGTTAGGACACAACCCACAGCTCTCACATTTGAGACGACTTCTCTTTAAAGATAGAGTTAGGGTTAGGGCTAGCACTAGGGTTACGGTTAGGAGTAGTTTTATTATTAGGGTTAGGGTTAGAGTTAGGGTTAGGGTTAGGTTCAGGGATAGGGATACGGTTAGGGTTAGGGATAGGGTTAGGGTTAGGATTGTGGTTTGGGTTAATGTTACATGTAGGTTTAGGGCTAGGGCTAAAGGTAGATGATGGCCGCATGTCGAGGAAACTGTGTCGTAGACGATAGTGCAATTCATAGCTCTCATTGTGCTGTACATTCATTGAGTCCGTTCATGACGAGAAAGTCATTCTGTAGATCGTTGCACTCAAACACAGCAAGGTAAATGAGAAGAGAGCAAAAAGCTGATCATAAGTTCTGAAGAGGTTATGTGATATGGAGCAAGTCACTCATTTCCAATTCAACTGATACGAACATAGTGATGTGGTGCTGCGTTCATGGTTAAAGCCACTTCTCAGGAACATGTTCATTCCCGTGTACTTGGCAGCTTTCACACCGTTCACTCCTGTGCTGTGTCAGAGAAATTCACTCGAATAGAGTAAGGGGACTGCTAGCTGCACAGGCATTGCTACGTTGAAAACACTGTAGGGTCCAAGTGAGGTAGTAGGCTGTTGCTTCTCTTCTTCCCGGGACTACGCTTTTCTGATGGAAAAAGTACCTAGGAGAAAACTCTACTGTAGAAGCTCATTCCCCTTCAAGGATCACAAAGTGCTATGCTACCATTCCCTCCTTTGCTGACGAGAAATCATTTCAGTAGCTCTTGGGCTATGACACGAGCCAGAGATCCTCTATTGCAGCAAGGTACTTCGACAGGATGCTGACAAGAGTACGCACTATGTGAGACACCACTGCTTTCCTCTCCTACTGAAATGAGAACATCGATAACACGTCAAATAGTGTGGGTGGCTTTTGTGGAAAACACTTTTGGCACGACTTCATACAATTCCTGAATGATGCAGGGGAGCGCAAAGTCTTCACTGCTGTATTCTCAGACTGGAATGAATGCCCCGGTAGGCCCATGTGGTAGTTTTAGCTTCTTCGTCCTTTAATGCTTCACGAACGGGTGGAGTCCAAGGGACGTAGTACAGTCCCCACGCATTTCTCAGGCTACACCCTTCTTCTCCCATTGGTCCAGTACTGAAATGAGAACACTGAGAAGTCGTTCAACACTGAGACGGCTTTGGGGAAAAAAACCCGCTTCCGACGAAATAGGTTTATTCCCGAGTGATTTGGAGGAGAAAACAAATCTTCACGACTGTATTATCTTCCACTGGGAGCCCCACAGGCTACTCTGAGATTCACATTCCCGTAGATCTTCAGAGACTTGGAGTCCAAGTCACGTAGCATGGCCTAGCGGCCTTGCAACGTCCGGACACGCTTTCCTCCCGGAACGCAGAATTTGGCGAAAACAGTGGTAGCCCAGCTTCCTCTCGTTCACACTTGGCATAGTCCTGTGCCAACTAGGGTTCTCTCATTTGTTTGGGGGAACGTGATTACGGAACTCTTTGGCTAGCAAAGTTACCGCCTAGGTGATCATACAGAAAACCAATTGAAATGACGTTCTAAATCGGTCGGTTATATCGGCACCCCATACATTTCGCACTCTACTGAAACGAGTCCATTGACCTAGTGTTACCCGCTGGAGATGAAAGTTGCTAATAAGCCACTTGTGTGAAACATCCTGATTGCCTAGTTGTTTGGAAGCTTTCCATGAATTCCTTGCTGTTCTCTCAGAAGGAAATTCAGTCGAATAGAGTCAGTGGACTGTGAGCTCCATGTGCATATCTACGTTCGAGAAACACTTGTGTCCACAAGACATAGTAGTCAGTACCTGCAGGAAATCTTCGGACTCCGATTGGTTGAAGGAAAAAATAGAGGGGCGAAAAGCCCACACTCGCAGCTCATTGTCCTGCAAAGTTCAGCTACTGCTATGCTCCAGTTCATTCAGTACGGATGGAAAATGATTTCAGAAGCATTTTGGTTAGGACACAACCCACAGCTCTCACATTTGAGACGACTTCTCTTTAAAGATAGAGTTAGGGTTAGGGCTAGCACTAGGGTTACGGTTAGGAGTAGTTTTATTATTAGGGTTAGGGTTAGAGTTAGGGTTAGGGTTAGGTTCAGGGATAGGGATAGGGTGAGGGTTAGGGTTAGGGTTAGGGTTAGGATTGTGGTTTGGGTTAATGTTACATGTAGGTTTAGGGCTAGGGCTAAAGGTAGATGATGGCCGCATGTCGAGGAAACTGTGTCGTAGACGATAGTGCAATTCATAGCTCTCATTGTGCTGTACCTTCATTGAGTCCGTTCATGACGAGAAAGTCATTCTGTAGATCGTTGCACTCAAACACAGCAAGGTAAATGAGAAGAGAGCAAAAAGCTGATCATAAGTTCTGAAGAGGTTATGTGATATGGAGCAAGTCACTCATTTCCAATTCAACTGATACGAACATAGTGATGTGGTGCTGCGTTCATGGTTAAAGCCACTTCTCAGGAACATGTTCATTCCCGTGTACTTGGCAGCTTTCACACCGTTCACTCCTGTGCTGTGTCAGAGAAATTCACTCGAATAGAGTAAGGGGACTGCTAGCTGCACAGGCATTGCTACGTTGAAAACACTGTAGGGTCCAAGTGAGGTAGTAGGCTGTTGCTTCTCTTCTTCCTGGGACTACGCTTTTCTGATGGAAAAAGTACCTAGGAGAAAACTCTACTGTAGAAGCTCATTCCCCTTCAAGGATCACAAAGTGCTATGCTAGCATTCCCTCCTTTGCTGACGAGAAATCATTTCAGTAGCTCTTGGGCTATGACACGAGCCAGAGATCCTCTATTGCAGCAAGGTACTTCGACAGGATGCTGACAAGAGTACGCACTATGTGAGACACCACTGCTTTCCTCTCCTACTGAAATGAGAACATCGATAACACGTCAAATAGTGTGGGTGGCTTTTGTGGAAAACACTTTTGGCACGACTTCATACAATTCCTGAATGATGCAGGGGAGCGCAAAGTCTTCACTGCTGTATTCTCAGACTGGAATGAATGCCCCGGTAGGCCCATGTGGTAGTTTTAGCTTCTTCGTCCTTTAATGCTTCACGAACGGGTGGAGTCCAAGGGACGTAGTACAGTCTCCACGCATTTCTCAGGCTACACCCTTCTTCTCCCATTGGTCCAGGACTGAAATGAGAACACTGAGAAGTCGTTCAACACTGAGATGGCTTTGGGGAAAAAAACCCGCTTCCGACGAAATAGGTTTATTCCCGAGTGATTTGGAGGAGAAAACAAATCTTCACGACTGTATTATCTTCCACTGGGAGCCCCAAAGGCTACTCTGAGATTCACATTCCCGTAGATCTTCAGAGACTTGGAGTCCAAGTCACGTAGCATGGCCTAGCGGCCTTGCTACGTCCGGACACGCTTTCCTCCCGGAACGCAGAATTTGGCGAAACAGTGGTAGCCCAGCTTCCTCTCGTTCACACTTGGCATAGTCCTGTGCCAACTAGGGTTCTCTCATTTGTTTGGGGGAACGTGATTACGGAACTCTTTGGCTAGCAAAGTTACCGCCTAGGTGATCATACAGAAAACCAATTGAAATGACGTTCTAAATCGGTCGGTTACATCGGCACCCCATACATTTCGCACTCTACTGAAACGAGTCCATTGACCTAGTGTTACCCGCTGGAGATGAAAGTTGCTAATAAGCCACTTGTGTGAAACATCCTGATTGCCTAGTTGTTTGGAAGCTTTCCATGAATTCCTTGCTGTTCTCTCAGAAGGAAATTCAGTCGAATAGAGTCAGTGGACTGTGAGCTCCATGTGCATATCTACGTTCGAGAAACACTTGTGTCCACAAGACATAGTAGTCAGTACCTGCAGGAAATCTTCGGACTCCGATTGGTTGTAGGAAAAAATAGAGGGGCGAAAAGCCCACACTCGCAGCTCATTGTCCTGCAAAGTTCAGCTACTGCTATGCTCCAGTTCATTCAGTACGGATGGAAAATGATTTCAGAAGCATTTTGGTTAGGACACAACCCACAGCTCTCACATTTGAGACGACTTCTCTTTAAAGATAGAGTTAGGGTTAGGGCTAGCACTAGGGTTACGGTTAGGAGTAGTTTTATTATTAGGGTTAGGGTTAGAGTTAGGGTTAGGGTTAGGTTCAGGGATAGGGATACGGTTAGGGTTAGGGATAGGGTTAGGGTTAGGATTGTGGTTTGGGTTAATGTTACATGTAGGTTTAGGGCTAGGGCTAAAGGTAGATGATGGCCGCATGTCGAGGAAACTGTGTCGTAAACGATAGTGCAATTCATAGCTCTCATTGTGCTGTACATTCATTGAGTCCGTTCATGACGAGAAAGTCATTCTGTAGATCGTTGCACTCAAACACAGCAAGGTAAATGAGAAGAGAGCAAAAAGCTGATCATAAGTTCTGAAGAGGTTATGTGATATGGAGCAAGTCACTCATTTCCAATTCAACTGATACGAACATAGTGATGTGGTGCTGCGTTCATGCTTAAAGCCACTTCTCAGGAACATGTTCATTCCCGTGTACTTGGCAGCTTTCACACCGTTCACTCCTGTGCTGTGTCAGAGAAATTCACTCGAATAGAGTAAGGGGACTGCTAGCTGCACAGGCATTGCTACGTTGAAAACACTGTAGGGTCCAAGTGAGGTAGTAGGCTGTTGCTTCTCTTCTTCCTGGGACTACGCTTTTCTGATGGAAAAAGTACCTAGGAGAAAACTCTACTGTAGAAGCTCATTCCCCTTCAAGGATCACAAAGTGCTATGCTAGCATTCCCTCCTTTGCTGACGAGAAATCATTTCAGTAGCTCTTGGGCTATGACACGAGCCAGAGATCCTCTATTGCAGCAAGGTACTTCGACAGGATGCTGACAAGAGTACGCACTATGTGAGACACCACTGCTTTCCTCTCCTACTGAAATGAGAACATCGATAACACGTCAAATAGTGTGGGTGGCTTTTGTGGAAAACACTTTTGGCACGACTTCATACAATTCCTGAATGATGCAGGGGAGCGCAAAGTCTTCACTGCTGTATTCTCAGACTGGAATGAATGCCCCGGTAGGCCCATGTGGTAGTTTTAGCTTCTTCGTCCTTTAATGCTTCACGAACGGGTGGAGTCCAAGGGACGTAGTACAGTCCCCACGCATTTCTCAGGCTACACCCTTCTTCTCCCATTGGTCCAGTACTGAAATGAGAACACTGAGAAGTCGTTCAACACTGAGAAGGCTTTGGGGGAAAAAACCCGCTTCCGACGAAATAGGTTTATTCCCGAGTGATTTGGAGGAGAAAACAAATCTTCACGACTGTATTATCTTCCACTGGGAGCCCCACAGGCTACTCTGAGATTCACATTCCCGTAGATCTTCAGAGACTTGGAGTCCAAGTCACGTAGCATGGCCTAGCGGCCTTGCAACGTCCGGACACGCTTTCCTCCCGGAACGCAGAATTTGGCGAAAACAGTGGTAGCCCAGCTTCCTCTCGTTCACACTTGGCATAGTCCTGTGCCAACTAGGGTTCTCTCATTTGTTTGGGGGAACGTGATTACGGAACTCTTTGGCTAGCAAAGTTACCGCCTAGGTGATCATACAGAAAACCAATTGAAATGACGTTCTAAATCGGGCGGTTATATCGGCACCCCATACATTTCGCACTCTACTGAAACGAGTCCATTGACCTAGTGTTACCCGCTGGAGATGAAAGTTGCTAATAAGGCACTTGTGTGAAACATCCTGATTGCCTAGTTGTTTGGAAGCTTTCCATGAATTCCTTGCTGTTCTCTCAGAAGGAAATTCAGTCGAATAGAGTCAGTGGACTGTGAGCTCCATGTGCATATCTACGTTCGAGAAACACTTGTGTCCACAAGACATAGTAGTCAGTACCTGCAGGAAATCTTCGGACTCCGATTGGTTGAAGGAAAAAATAGAGGGGCGAAAAGCCCACACTCGCAGCTCATTGTCCTGCAAAGTTCAGCTACTGCTATGCTCCAGTTCATTCAGTACGGATGGAAAATGATTTCAGAAGCATTTTGGTTAGGACACAACCCACAGCTCTCACATTTGAGACGACTTCTCTTTAAAGATAGAGTTAGGGTTAGGGCTAGCACTAGGGTTACGGTTAGGAGTAGTTTTATTATTAGGGTTAGGGTTAGAGTTAGGGTTAGGGTTAGGTTCAGGGATAGGGATAGGGTGAGGGTTAGGGTTAGGGTTAGGGTTAGGATTGTGGTTTGGGTTAATGTTACATGTAGGTTTAGGGCTAGGGCTAAAGGTAGATGATGGCCGCATGTCGAGGAAACTGTGTCGTAGACGATAGTGCAATTCATAGCTCTCATTGTGCTGTACCTTCATTGAGTCCGTTCATGACGAGAAAGTCATTCTGTAGATCGTTGCACTCAAACACAGCAAGGTAAATGAGAAGAGAGCAAAAAGCTGATCATAAGTTCTGAAGAGGTTATGTGATATGGAGCAAGTCACTCATTTCCAATTCAACCGATACGAACATAGTGATGTGGTGCTGCGTTCATGGTTAAAGCCACTTCTCAGGAACATGTTCATTCCCGTGTACTTGGCAGCTTTCACACCGTTCACTCCTGTGCTGTGTCAGAGAAATTCACTCGAATAGAGTAAGGGGACTGCTAGCTGCACAGGCATTGCTACGTTGAAAACACTGTAGGGTCCAAGTGAGGTAGTAGGCTGTTGCTTCTCTTCTTCCTGGGACTACGCTTTTCTGATGGAAAAAGTACCTAGGAGAAAACTCTACTGTAGAAGCTCATTCCCCTTCAAGGATCACAAAGTGCTATGCTAGCATTCCCTCCTTTGCTGACGAGAAATCATTTCAGTAGCTCTTGGGCTATGACACGAGCCAGAGATCCTCTATTGCAGCAAGGTACTTCGACAGGATGCTGACAAGAGTACGCACTATGTGAGACACCACTGCTTTCCTCTCCTACTGAAATGAGAACATCGATAACACGTCAAATAGTGTGGGTGGCTTTTGTGGAAAACACTTTTGGCACGACTTCATACAATTCCTGAATGATGCAGGGGAGCGCAAAGTCTTCACTGCTGTATTCTCAGACTGGAATGAATGCCCCGGTAGGCCCATGTGGTAGTTTTAGCTTCTTCGTCCTTTAATGCTTCACGAACGGGTGGAGTCCAAGGGACGTAGTACAGTCTCCACGCATTTCTCAGGCTACACCCTTCTTCTCCCATTGGTCCAGTACTGAAATGAGAACACTGAGAAGTCGTTCAACACTGAGACGGCTTTGGGGAAAAAAACCCGCTTCCGACGAAATAGGTTTATTCCCGAGTGATTGGGAGGTGAAAACAAATCTTCACGACTGTATTATCTTCCACTGGGAGCCCCACAGGCTACTCTGAGATTCACATTCCCGTAGATCTTCAGAGACTTGGAGTCCAAGTCACGTAGCATGGCCTAGCGGCCTTGCTACGTCCGGACACGCTTTCCTCCCGGAACGCAGAATTTGGCGAAACAGTGGTAGCCCAGCTTCCTCTCGTTCACACTTGGCATAGTCCTGTGCCAACTAGGGTTCTCTCATTTGTTTGGGGGAACGTGATTACGGAACTCTTTGGCTAGCAAAGTTACCGCCTAGGTGATCATACAGAAAACCAATTGAAATGACGTTCTAAATCGGTCGGTTACATCGGCACCCCATACATTTCGCACTCTACTGAAACGAGTCCATTGACCTAGTGTTACCCGCTGGAGATGAAAGTTGCTAATAAGGCACTTGTGTGAAACATCCTGATTGCCTAGTTGTTTGGAAGCTTTCCATGAATTCCTTGCTGTTCTCTCAGAAGGAAATTCAGTCGAATAGAGTCAGTGGACTGTGAGCTCCATGTGCATATCTACGTTCGAGAAACACTTGTGTCCACAGGACATAGTAGTCAGTACCTGCAGGAAATCTTCGGACTCCGATTGGTTGAAGGAAAAAATAGAGGGGCGAAAAGCCCACACTCGCAGCTCATTGTCCTGCAAAGTTCAGCTACTGCTATGCTCCAGTTCATTCAGTACGCATGGAAAATGATTTCAGAAGCATTTTGGCTAGGACACAACCCACAGCTCTCACATTTGAGACGACTTCTCTTTAAAGATAGAGTTAGGGTTAGGGCTAGCACTAGGGTTACGGTTAGGAGTAGTTTTATTATTAGGGTTAGGGTTAGAGTTAGGGTTAGGGTTAGGTTCAGGGATAGGGATAGGGTGAGGGTTAGGGTTAGGGTTAGGGTTAGGATTGTGGTTTGGGTTAATGTTACATGTAGGTTTAGGGCTAGGGCTAAAGGTAGATGATGGCCGCATGTCGAGGAAACTGTGTCGTAGACGATAGTGCAATTCATAGCTCTCATTGTTCTGTACCTTCATTGAGTCCGTTCATGACGAGAAAGTCATTCTGTAGATCGTTGCACTCAAACACAGCAAGGTAAATGAGAAGAGAGCAAAAAGCTGATCATAAGTTCTGAAGAGGTTATGTGATATGGAGCAAGTCACTCATTTCCAATTCAACCGATACGAACATAGTGATGTGGTGCTGCGTTCATGCTTAAAGCCACTTCTCAGGAACATGTTCATTCCCGTGTACTTGGCAGCTTTCACACCGTTCACTCCTGTGCTGTGTCAGAGAAATTCACTCGAATAGAGTAAGGGGACTGCTAGCTGCACAGGCATTGCTACGTTGAAAACACTGTAGGGTCCAAGTGAGGTAGTAGGCTGTTGCTTCTCTTCTTCCTGGGACTACGCTTTTCTGATGGAAAAAGTACCTAGGAGAAAACTCTACTGTAGAAGCTCATTCCCCTTCAAGGATCACAAAGTGCTATGCTACCATTCCCTCCTTTGCTGACGAGAAATCATTTCAGTAGCTCTTGGGCTATGACACGAGCCAGAGATCCTCTATTGCAGCAAGGTACTTCGACAGGATGCTGACAAGAGTACGCACTATGTGAGACACCACTGCTTTCCTGTCCTACTGAAATGAGAACATCGATAACACGTCAAATAGTGTGGGTGGCTTTTGTGGAAAACACTTTTGGCACGACTTCATACAATTCCTGAATGATGCAGGGGAGCGCAAAGTCTTCACTGCTGTATTCTCAGACTGGAATGAATGCCCCGGTAGGCCCATGTGGTAGTTTTAGCTTCTTCGTCCTTTAATGCTTCACGAACGGGTGGAGTCCAAGGGACGTAGTACAGTCCCCACGCATTTCTCAGGCTACACCCTTCTTCTCCCATTGGTCCCGTACTGAAATGAGAACACTGAGAAGTCGTTCAACACTGAGAAGGCTTTGGGGAAAAAAACCCGCTTCCGACGAAATAGGTTTATTCCCGAGTGATTTGGAGGAGAAAACAAATCTTCACGACTGTATTATCTTCCACTGGGAGCCCCACAGGCTACTCTGAGATTCACATTCCCGTAGATCTTCAGAGACTTGGAGTCCAAGTCACGTAGCATGGCCTAGCGGCCTTGCAACGTCCGGACACGCTTTCCTCCCGGAACACAGAATTTGGCGAAAACAGTGGTAGCCCAGCTTCCTCTCGTTCACACTTGGCATAGTCCTGTGCCAACTAGGGTTCTCTCATTTGTTTGGGGGAACGTGATTACGGAACTCTTTGGCTAGCAAAGTTACCGCCTAGGTGATCATACAGAAAACCAATTGAAATGACGTTCTAAATCGGTCGGTTACATCGGCACCCCATACATTTCGCACTCTACTGAAACGAGTCCATTGACCTAGTGTTACCCGCTGGAGATGAAAGTTGCTAATAAGGCACTTGTTTGAAACATCCTGATTGCCTAGTTGTTTGGAAGCTTTCCATGAATTCCTTGCTGTTCTCTCAGAAGGAAATTCAGTCGAATAGAGTCAGTGGACTGTGAGCTCCATGTGCATATCTACGTTCGAGAAACACTTGTGTCCACAAGACATAGTAGTCAGTACCTGCAGGAAATCTTCGGACTCCGATTGGTTGAAGGAAAAAATAGAGGGGCAAAAAGCCCACACTCGCAGCTCATTGTCCTGCAAAGTTCAGCTACTGCTATGCTCCAGTTCATTCAGTACGGATGGAAAATGATTTCAGAAGCATTTTGGTTAGGACACAACCCACAGCTCTCACATTTGAGACGACTTCTCTTTAAAGATAGAGTTAGGGTTAGGGCTAGCACTAGGGTTACGGTTAGGAGTAGTTTTATTATTAGGGTTAGGGTTAGAGTTAGGGTTACGGATAGGGTTAGGGATAGGGTTAGGGTTAGGGTTAGGGATAGGGTTAGGGTTAGGATTGTGGTTTGGGTTAATGTTACATGTAGGTTTAGGGCTAGGGCTAAAGGTAGATGATGGCCGCATGTCGAGGAAACTGTGTCGTAGACGATAGTGCAATTCATAGCTCTCATTGTGCTGTACCTTCATTGAGTCCGTTCATGACGAGAAAGTCATTCTGTAGATCGTTGCACTCAAACACAGCAAGGTAAATGAGAAGAGAGCAAAAAGCTGATCATAAGTTCTGAAGAGGTTATGTGATATGGAGCAAGTCACTCATTTCCAATTCAACTGATACGAACATAGTGATGTGGTGCTGCGTTCATGCTTAAAGCCACTTCTCAGGAACATGTTCATTCCCGTGTACTTGGCAGCTTTCACACCGTTCACTCCTGTGCTGTGTCAGAGAAATTCACTCGAATAGAGTAAGGGGACTGCTAGCTGCACCGGCATTGCTACGTTGAAAACACTGTAGGGTCCAAGTGAGGTAGTAGGCTGTTGCTTCTCTTCTTCCTGGGACTACGCTTTTCTGATGGAAAAAGTACCTAGGAGAAAACTCTACTGTAGAAGCTCATTCCCCTTCAAGGATCACAAAGTGCTATGCTACCATTCCCTCCTTTGCTGACGAGAAATCATTTCAGTAGCTCTTGGGCTATGACACGAGCCAGAGATCCTCTATTGCAGCAAGGTACTTCGACAGGATGCTGACAAGAGTACGCACTATGTGAGACACCACTGCTTTCCTCTCCTACTGAAATGAGAACATCGATAACACGTCAAATAGTGTGGGTGGCTTTTGTGGAAAACACTTTTGGCACGACTTCATACAATTCCTGAATGATGCAGGGGAGCGCAAAGTCTTCACTGCTGTATTCTCAGACTGGAATGAATGCCCCGGTAGGCCCATGTGGTAGTTTTAGCTTCTTCGTCCTTTAATGCTTCACGAACGGGTGGAGTCCAAGGGACGTAGTACAGTACCCACGCATTTCTCAGGCTACATCCTTCTTCTCCCATTGGTCCTGTACTGAAATGAGAACACTGAGAAGTCGTTCAACACTGAGACGGCTTTGGGGAAAAAAACCCGCTTCCGACGAAATAGGTTTATTCCCGAGTGATTTGGAGGAGAAAACAAATCTTCACGACTGTATTATCTTCCACTGGGAGCCCCACAGGCTACTCTGAGATTCACATTCCCGTAGATCTTCAGAGACTTGGAGTCCAAGTCACGTAGCATGGCCTAGCGGCCTTGCAACGTCCGGATACGCATTCCTCCCGGAACGCAGAATTTGGCGAAAACAGTGGTAGCCCAGCTTCCTCTCGTTCACACTTGGCATAGTCCTGTGCCAACTAGGGTTCTCTCATTTGTTTGGGGGAACGTGATTACGGAACTCTTTGGCTAGCAAAGTTACCGCCTAGGTGATCATACAGAAAACCAATTGAAATGACGTTCTAAATCGGTCGGTTATATCGGCACCCCATACATTTCGCACTCTACTGAAACGAGTCCATTGACCTAGTGTTACCCGCTGGAGATGAAAGTTGCTAATAAGGCACTTGTGTGAAACATCCTGATTGCCTAGTTGTTTGGAAGCTTTCCATGAATTCCTTGCTGTTCTCTCAGAAGGAAATTCAGTCGAATAGAGTCAGTGGACTGTGAGCTCCATGTGCATATCTACGTTCGAGAAACACTTGTGTCCACAAGACATAGTAGTCAGTACCTGCAGGAAATCTTCGGACTCCGATTGGTTGAAGGAAAAACTAGAGGGGCGAAAAGCCCACACTCGCAGCTCATTGTCCTGCAAAGTTCAGCTACTGCTATGCTCCAGTTCATTCAGTACGGATGGAAAATGATTTCAGAAGCATTTTGGTTAGGACACAACCCACAGCTCTCACATTTGAGACGACTTCTCTTTAAAGATAGAGTTAGGTTTAGGGCTAGCACTAGGGTTACGGTTAGGAGTAGTTTTATTATTAGGGTTAGGGTTAGAGTTAGGGTTACGGATAGGGTTAGGGATAGGGTTAGGGTTAGGGTTAGGGATAGGGTTAGGGTTAGGATTGTGGTTTGGGTTAATGTTACATGTAGGTTTAGGGCTAGGGCTAAAGGTAGATGATGGCCGCATGTCGAGGAAACTGTGTCGTAGACGATAGTGCAATTCATAGCTCTCATTGTGCTGTACCTTCATTGAGTCCGTTCATGACGAGAAAGTCATTCTGTAGATCGTTGCACTCAAACACAGCAAGGTAAATGAGAAGAGAGCAAAAAGCTGATCATAAGTTCTGAAGAGGTTATGTGATATGGAGCAAGTCACTCATTTCCAATTCAACTGATACGAACATAGTGATGTGGTGCTGCGTTCATGCTTAAAGCCACTTCTCAGGAACATGTTCATTCCCGTGTACTTGGCAGCTTTCACACCGTTCACTCCTGTGCTGTGTCAGAGAAATTCACTCGAATAGAGTAAGGGGACTGCTAGCTGCACAGGCATTGCTACGTTGAAAACACTGTAGGGTCCAAGTGAGGTAGTAGGCTGTTGCTTCTCTTCTTCCTGGGACTACGCTTTTCTGATGGAAAAAGTACCTAGGAGAAAACTCTACTGTAGAAGCTCATTCCCCTTCAAGGATCACAAAGTGCTATGCTAGCATTCCCTCCTTTGCTGACGAGAAATCATTTCAGTAGCTCTTGGGCTATGACACGAGCCAGAGATCCTCTATTGCAGCTAGGTACTTCGACAGGATGCTGACAAGAGTACGCACTATGTGAGACACCACTGCTTTCCTCTCCTACTGAAATGAGAACATCGATAACACGTCAAATAGTGTGGGTGGCTTTTGTGGAAAACACTTTTGGCACGACTTCATACAATTCCTGAATGATGTAGGGGAGCGCACAGTCTTCACTGCTGTATTCTCAGACTGGAATGAATGCCCCGGTAGGCCCATGTGGTAGTTTTAGCTTCTTCGTCCTTTAATGCTTCACGAACGGGTGGAGTCCAAGGGACGTAGTACAGTCTCCACGCATTTCTCAGGCTACACCCTTCTTCTCCCATTGGTCCAGTACTGAAATGAGAACACTGAGAAGTCGTTCAACACTGAGAGGGCTTTGGGGAAAAAAACCCGCTTCCGACGAAATAGGTTTATTCCCGAGTGATTTGGAGGAGAAAACAAATCTTCACGACTGTATTATCTTCCACTGGGAGCCCCACAGGCTACTCTGAGATTCACATTCCCGTAGATCTTCAGAGACTTGGAGTCCAAGTCACGTAGCATGGCCTAGCGGCCTTGCAACGTCCGGACACGCTTTCCTCCCGGAACGCAGAATTTGGCGAAAACAGTGGTAGCCCAGCTTCCTCTCGTTCACACTTGGCATAGTCCTGTGCCAACTAGGGTTCTCTCATTTGTTTGGGGGAACGTGATTACGGAACTCTTTGGCTAGCAAAGTTACCGCCTAGGTGATCATACAGAAAACCAATTGAAATGACGTTCTAAATCGGTCGGTTATATCGGCACCCCATACATTTCGCACTCTACTGAAACGAGTCCATTGACCTAGTGTTACCCGCTGGAGATGAAAGTTGCTAATAAGGCACTTGTGTGAAACATCCTGATTGCCTAGTTGTTTGGAAGCTTTCCATGAATTCCTTGCTGTTCTCTCAGAAGGAAATTCAGTCGAATAGAGTCAGTGGACTGTGAGCTCCATGTGCATATCTACGTTCGAGAAACACTTGTGTCCACAAGACATAGTAGTCAGTACCTGCAGGAAATCTTCGGACTCCGATTGGTTGAAGGAAAAAATAGAGGGGCGAAAAGCCCACACTCGCAGCTCATTGTCCTGCAAAGTTCAGCTACTGCTATGCTCCAGTTCATTCAGTACGGATGGAAAATGATTTCAGAAGCATTTTGGTTAGGACACAACCCACAGCTCTCACATTTGAGACGACTTCTCTTTAAAGATAGAGTTAGGGTTAGGGCTAGCACTAGGGTTACGGTTAGGAGTAGTTTTATTATTAGGGTTAGGGTTAGAGTTAGGGTTAGGGTTAGGTTCAGGGATAGGGATAGGGTGAGGGTTAGGGTTAGGGTTAGGGTTAGGATTGTGGTTTGGGTTAATGTTACATGTAGGTTTAGGGCTAGGGCTAAAGGTAGATGATGGCCGCATGTCGAGGAAACTGTGTCGTAGACGATAGTGCAATTCATAGCTCTCATTGTGCTGTACCTTCATTGAGTCCGTTCATGACGAGAAAGTCATTCTGTAGATCGTTGCACTCAAACACAGCAAGGTAAATGAGAAGAGAGCAAAAAGCTGATCATAAGTTCTGAAGAGGTTATGTGATATGGAGCAAGTCACTCATTTCCAATTCAACCGATACGAACATAGTGATGTGGTGCTGCGTTCATGGTTAAAGCCACTTCTCAGGAACATGTTCATTCCCGTGTACTTGGCAGCTTTCACACCGTTCACTCCTGTGCTGTGTCAGAGAAATTCACTCGAATAGAGTAAGGGGACTGCTAGCTGCACAGGCATTGCTACGTTGAAAACACTGTAGGGTCCAAGTGAGGTAGTAGGCTGTTGCTTCTCTTCTTCCTGGGACTACGCTTTTCTGATGGAAAAAGTACCTAGGAGAAAACTCTACTGTAGAAGCTCATTCCCCTTCAAGGATCACAAAGTGCTATGCTAGCATTCCCTCCTTTGCTGACGAGAAATCATTTCAGTAGCTCTTGGGCTATGACACGAGCCAGAGATCCTCTATTGCAGCAAGGTACTTCGACAGGATGCTGACAAGAGTACGCACTATGTGAGACACCACTGCTTTCCTCTCCTACTGAAATGAGAACATCGATAACACGTCAAATAGTGTGGGTGGCTTTTGTGGAAAACACTTTTGGCACGACTTCATACAATTCCTGAATGATGCAGGGGAGCGCAAAGTCTTCACTGCTGTATTCTCAGACTGGAATGAATGCCCCGGTAGGCCCATGTGGTAGTTTTAGCTTCTTCGTCCTTTAATGCTTCACGAACGGGTGGAGTCCAAGGGACGTAGTACAGTCTCCACGCATTTCTCAGGCTACACCCTTCTTCTCCCATTGGTCCAGTACTGAAATGAGAACACTGAGAAGTCGTTCAACACTGAGACGGCTTTGGGGAAAAAAACCCGCTTCCGACGAAATAGGTTTATTCCCGAGTGATTGGGAGGTGAAAACAAATCTTCACGACTGTATTATCTTCCACTGGGAGCCCCACAGGCTACTCTGAGATTCACATTCCCGTAGATCTTCAGAGACTTGGAGTCCAAGTCACGTAGCATGGCCTAGCGGCCTTGCTACGTCCGGACACGCTTTCCTCCCGGAACGCAGAATTTGGCGAAACAGTGGTAGCCCAGCTTCCTCTCGTTCACACTTGGCATAGTCCTGTGCCAACTAGGGTTCTCTCATTTGTTTGGGGGAACGTGATTACGGAACTCTTTGGCTAGCAAAGTTACCGCCTAGGTGATCATACAGAAAACCAATTGAAATGACGTTCTAAATCGGTCGGTTACATCGGCACCCCATACATTTCGCACTCTATTGAAACGAGTCCATTGACCTAGTGTTACCCGCTGGAGATGAAAGTTGCTAATAAGGCACTTGTGTGAAACATCCTGATTGCCTAGTTGTTTGGAAGCTTTCCATGAATTCCTTGCTGTTCTCTCAGAAGGAAATTCAGTCGAATAGAGTCAGTGGACTGTGAGCTCCATGTGCATATCTACGTTCGAGAAACACTTGTGTCCACAGGACATAGTAGTCAGTACCTGCAGGAAATCTTCGGACTCCGATTGGTTGAAGGAAAAAATAGAGGGGCGAAAAGCCCACACTCGCAGCTCATTGTCCTGCAAAGTTCAGCTACTGCTATGCTCCAGTTCATTCAGTACGCATGGAAAATGATTTCAGAAGCATTTTGGCTAGGACACAACCCACAGCTCTCACATTTGAGACGACTTCTCTTTAAAGATAGAGTTAGGGTTAGGGCTAGCACTAGGGTTACGGTTAGGAGTAGTTTTATTATTAGGGTTAGGGTTAGAGTTAGGGTTAGGGTTAGGTTCAGGGATAGGGATAGGGTGAGGGTTAGGGTTAGGGTTAGGGTTAGGATTGTGGTTTGGGTTAATGTTACATGTAGGTTTAGGGCTAGGGCTAAAGGTAGATGATGGCCGCATGTCGAGGAAACTGTGTCGTAGACGATAGTGCAATTCATAGCTCTCATTGTTCTGTACCTTCATTGAGTCCGTTCATGACGAGAAAGTCATTCTGTAGATCGTTGCACTCAAACACAGCAAGGTAAATGAGAAGAGAGCAAAAAGCTGATCATAAGTTCTGAAGAGGTTATGTGATATGGAGCAAGTCACTCATTTCCAATTCAACTGATACGAACATAGTGATGTGGTGCTGCGTTCATGCTTAAAGCCACTTCTCAGGAACATGTTCATTCCCGTGTACTTGGCAGCTTTCACACCGTTCACTCCTGTGCTGTGTCAGAGAAATTCACTCGAATAGAGTAAGGGGACTGCTAGCTGCACAGGCATTGCTACGTTGAAAACACTGTAGGGTCCAAGTGAGGTAGTAGGCTGTTGCTTCTCTTCTTCCTGGGACTACGCTTTTCTGATGGAAAAAGTACCTAGGAGAAAACTCTACTGTAGAAGCTCATTCCCCTTCAAGGATCACAAAGTGCTATGCTACCATTCCCTCCTTTGCTGACGAGAAATCATTTCAGTAGCTCTTGGGCTATGACACGAGCCAGAGATCCTCTATTGCAGCAAGGTACTTCGACAGGATGCTGACAAGAGTACGCACTATGTGAGACACCACTGCTTTCCTGTCCTACTGAAATGAGAACATCGATAACACGTCAAATAGTGTGGGTGGCTTTTGTGGAAAACACTTTTGGCACGACTTCATACAATTCCTGAATGATGCAGGGGAGCGCAAAGTCTTCACTGCTGTATTCTCAGACTGGAATGAATGCCCCGGTAGGCCCATGTGGTAGTTTTAGCTTCTTCGTCCTTTAATGCTTCACGAACGGGTGGAGTCCAAGGGACGTAGTACAGTCCCCACGCATTTCTCAGGCTACACCCTTCTTCTCCCATTGGTCCAGTACTGAAATGAGAACACTGAGAAGTCGTTCAACACTGAGAAGGCTTTGGGGAAAAAAACCCGCTTCCGACGAAATAGGTTTATTCCCGAGTGATTTGGAGGAGAAAACAAATCTTCACGACTGTATTATCTTCCACTGGGAGCCCCACAGGCTACTCTGAGATTCACATTCCCGTAGATCTTCAGAGACTTGGAGTCCAAGTCACGTAGCATGGCCTAGCGGCCTTGCAACGTCCGGACACGCTTTCCTCCCGGAACACAGAATTTGGCGAAAACAGTGGTAGCCCAGCTTCCTCTCGTTCACACTTGGCATAGTCCTGTGCCAACTAGGGTTCTCTCATTTGTTTGGGGGAACGTGATTACGGAACTCTTTGGCTAGCAAAGTTACCGCCTAGGTGATCATACAGAAAACCAATTGAAATGACGTTCTAAATCGGTCGGTTACATCGGCACCCCATACATTTCGCACTCTACTGAAACGAGTCCATTGACCTAGTGTTACCCGCTGGAGATGAAAGTTGCTAATAAGGCACTTGTGTGAAACATCCTGATTGCCTAGTTGTTTGGAAGCTTTCCATGAATTCCTTGCTGTTCTCTCAGAAGGAAATTCAGTCGAATAGAGTCAGTGGACTGTGAGCTCCATGTGCATATCTACGTTCGAGAAACACTTGTGTCCACAAGACATAGTAGTCAGTACCTGCAGGAAATCTTCGGACTCCGATTGGTTGAAGGAAAAAATAGAGGGGCAAAAAGCCCACACTCGCAGCTCATTGTCCTGCAAAGTTCAGCTACTGCTATGCTCCAGTTCATTCAGTACGGATGGAAAATGATTTCAGAAGCATTTTGGTTAGGACACAACCCACAGCTCTCACATTTGAGACGACTTCTCTTTAAAGATAGAGTTAGGGTTAGGGCTAGCACTAGGGTTACGGTTAGGAGTAGTTTTATTATTAGGGTTAGGGTTAGAGTTAGGGTTACGGATAGGGTTAGGGATAGGGTTAGGGTTAGGGTTAGGGATAGGGTTAGGGTTAGGATTGTGGTTTGGGTTAATGTTACATGTAGGTTTAGGGCTAGGGCTAAAGGTAGATGATGGCCGCATGTCGAGGAAACTGTGTCGTAGACGATAGTGCAATTCATAGCTCTCATTGTGCTGTACCTTCATTGAGTCCGTTCATGACGAGAAAGTCATTCTGTAGATCGTTGCACTCAAACACAGCAAGGTAAATGAGAAGAGAGCAAAAAGCTGATCATAAGTTCTGAAGAGGTTATGTGATATGGAGCAAGTCACTCATTTCCAATTCAACTGATACGAACATAGTGATGTGGTGCTGCGTTCATGCTTAAAGCCACTTCTCAGGAACATGTTCATTCCCGTGTACTTGGCAGCTTTCACACCGTTCACTCCTGTGCTGTGTCAGAGAAATTCACTCGAATAGAGTAAGGGGACTGCTAGCTGCACCGGCATTGCTACGTTGAAAACACTGTAGGGTCCAAGTGAGGTAGTAGGCTGTTGCTTCTCTTCTTCCTGGGACTACGCTTTTCTGATGGAAAAAGTACCTAGGAGAAAACTCTACTGTAGAAGCTCATTCCCCTTCAAGGATCACAAAGTGCTATGCTACCATTCCCTCCTTTGCTGACGAGAAATCATTTCAGTAGCTCTTGGGCTATGACACGAGCCAGAGATCCTCTATTGCAGCAAGGTACTTCGACAGGATGCTGACAAGAGTACGCACTATGTGAGACACCACTGCTTTCCTCTCCTACTGAAATGAGAACATCGATAACACGTCAAATAGTGTGGGTGGCTTTTGTGGAAAACACTTTTGGCACGACTTCATACAATTCCTGAATGATGCAGGGGAGCGCAAAGTCTTCACTGCTGTATTCTCAGACTGGAATGAATGCCCCGGTAGGCCCATGTGGTAGTTTTAGCTTCTTCGTCCTTTAATGCTTCACGAACGGGTGGAGTCCAAGGGACGTAGTACAGTACCCACGCATTTCTCAGGCTACATCCTTCTTCTCCCATTGGTCCTGTACTGAAATGAGAACACTGAGAAGTCGTTCAACACTGAGACGGCTTTGGGGAAAAAAACCCGCTTCCGACGAAATAGGTTTATTCCCGAGTGATTTGGAGGAGAAAACAAATCTTCACGACTGTATTATCTTCCACTGGGAGCCCCACAGGCTACTCTGAGATTCACATTCCCGTAGATCTTCAGAGACTTGGAGTCCAAGTCACGTAGCATGGCCTAGCGGCCTTGCAACGTCCGGATACGCATTCCTCCCGGAACGCAGAATTTGGCGAAAACAGTGGTAGCCCAGCTTCCTCTCGTTCACACTTGGCATAGTCCTGTGCCAACTAGGGTTCTCTCATTTGTTTGGGGGAACGTGATTACGGAACTCTTTGGCTAGCAAAGTTACCGCCTAGGTGATCATACAGAAAACCAATTGAAATGACGTTCTAAATCGGTCGGTTATATCGGCACCCCATACATTTCGCACTCTACTGAAACGAGTCCATTGACCTAGTGTTACCCGCTGGAGATGAAAGTTGCTAATAAGGCACTTGTGTGAAACATCCTGATTGCCTAGTTGTTTGGAAGCTTTCCATGAATTCCTTGCTGTTCTCTCAGAAGGAAATTCAGTCGAATAGAGTCAGTGGACTGTGAGCTCCATGTGCATATCTACGTTCGAGAAACACTTGTGTCCACAAGACATAGTAGTCAGTACCTGCAGGAAATCTTCGGACTCCGATTGGTTGAAGGAAAAACTAGAGGGGCGAAAAGCCCACACTCGCAGCTCATTGTCCTGCAAAGTTCAGCTACTGCTATGCTCCAGTTCATTCAGTACGGATGGAAAATGATTTCAGAAGCATTTTGGTTAGGACACAACCCACAGCTCTCACATTTGAGACGACTTCTCTTTAAAGATAGAGTTAGGTTTAGGGCTAGCACTAGGGTTACGGTTAGGAGTAGTTTTATTATTAGGGTTAGGGTTAGAGTTAGGGTTACGGATAGGGTTAGGGATAGGGTTAGGGTTAGGGTTAGGGATAGGGTTAGGGTTAGGATTGTGGTTTGGGTTAATGTTACATGTAGGTTTAGGGCTAGGGCTAAAGGTAGATGATGGCCGCATGTCGAGGAAACTGTGTCGTAGACGATAGTGCAATTCATAGCTCTCATTGTGCTGTACCTTCATTGAGTCCGTTCATGACGAGAAAGTCATTCTGTAGATCGTTGCACTCAAACACAGCAAGGTAAATGAGAAGAGAGCAAAAAGCTGATCATAAGTTCTGAAGAGGTTATGTGATATGGAGCAAGTCACTCATTTCCAATTCAACTGATACGAACATAGTGATGTGGTGCTGCGTTCATGGTTAAAGCCACTTCTCAGGAACATGTTCATTCCCGTGTACTTGGCAGCTTTCACACCGTTCACTCCTGTGCTGTGTCAGAGAAATTCACTCGAATAGAGTAAGGGGACTGCTAGCTGCACAGGCATTGCTACGTTGAAAACACTGTAGGGTCCAAGTGAGGTAGTAGGCTGTTGCTTCTCTTCTTCCTGGGACTACGCTTTTCTGATGGAAAAAGTACCTAGGAGAAAACTCTACTGTAGAAGCTCATTCCCCTTCAAGGATCACAAAGTGCTATGCTAGCATTCCCTCCTTTGCTGACGAGAAATCATTTCAGTAGCTCTTGGGCTATGACACGAGCCAGAGATCCTCTATTGCAGCTAGGTACTTCGACAGGATGCTGACAAGAGTACGCACTATGTGAGACACCACTGCTTTCCTCTCCTACTGAAATGAGAACATCGATAACACGTCAAATAGTGTGGGTGGCTTTTGTGGAAAACACTTTTGGCACGACTTCATACAATTCCTGAATGATGTAGGGGAGCGCACAGTCTTCACTGCTGTATTCTCAGACTGGAATGAATGCCCCGGTAGGCCCATGTGGTAGTTTTAGCTTCTTCGTCCTTTAATGCTTCACGAACGGGTGGAGTCCAAGGGACTTAGTACAGTCTCCACGCATTTCTCAGGCTACACCCTTCCTCTCCCATTGATCCAGTACTGAAATGAGAACACTGAGAAGTCGTTCAACACTGAGACGGCTTTCGGGAAAAAACCCGCTTCCGACGAAATAGGTTTATTCCCGAGTGATTTGGAGGAGAAAACAAATCTTCACGACTGTATTATCTTCCACTGGGAGCCCCTCAGGCTACTCTGAGATTCACATTCCCGTAGATCTTCAGAGACTTGGAGTCCAAGTCACGTAGCATGGCCTAGCGGCCTTGCAACGTCCGGACACGCTTTCCTCCCGGAACGCAGAATTTGGCGAAAACAGTGGTAGCCCAGCTTCCTCTCGTTCACACTTGGCATAGTCCTGTGCCAACTAGGGTTCTCTCATTTGTTTGGGGGAACGTGATTACGGAACTCTTTGGCTAGCAAAGTTACCGCCTAGGTGATCATACAGAAAACCAATTGAAATGACGTTCTAAATCGGTCGGTTATATCGGCACCCCATACATTTCGCACTCTACTGAAACGAGTCCATTGACCTAGTGTTACCCGCTGGAGATGAAAGTTGCTAATAAGCCACTTGTGTGAAACATCCTGATTGCCTAGTTGTTTGGAAGCTTTCCATGAATTCCTTGCTGTTCTCTCAGAAGGAAATTCAGTCGAATAGAGTCAGTGGACTGTGAGCTCCATGTGCATATCTACGTTCGAGAAACACTTGTGTCCACAAGACATAGTAGTCAGTACCTGCAGGAAATCTTCGGACTCCGATTGGTTGAAGGAAAAAATAGAGGGGCGAAAAGCCCACACTCACAGCTCATTGTCCTGCAAAGTTCAGCTACTGCTATGCTCCAGTTCATTCAGTACGGATGGAAAATGATTTCAGAAGCATTTTGGTTAGGACACAACCCACAGCTCTCACATTTGAGACGACTTCTCTTTAAAGATAGAGTTAGGGTTAGGGCTAGCACTAGGGTTACGGTTAGGAGTAGTTTTATTATTAGGGTTAGGGTTAGAGTTAGGGTTACGGATAGGGTTAGGGATAGGGTTAGGGTTAGGGTTAGGGATAGGGTTAGGGTTAGGATTGTGGTTTGGGTTAATGTTACATGTAGGTTTAGGGCTAGGGCTAAAGGTAGATGATGGCCGCATGTCGAGGAAACTGTGTCGTAGACGATAGTGCAATTCATAGCTCTCATTGTGCTGTACCTTCATTGAGTCCGTTCATGACGAGAAAGTCATTCTGTAGATCGTTGCACTCAAACACAGCAAGGTAAATGAGAAGAGAGCAAAAAGCTGATCATAAGTTCTGAAGAGGTTATGTGATATGGAGCAAGTCACTCATTTCCAATTCAACTGATACGAACATAGTGATGTGGTGCTGCGTTCATGCTTAAAGCCACTTCTCAGGAACATGTTCATTCCCGTGTACTTGGCAGCTTTCACACCGTTCACTCCTGTGCTGTGTCAGAGAAATTCACTCGAATAGAGTAAGGGGACTGCTAGCTGCACAGGCATTGCTACCTTGAAAACACTGTAGGGTCCAAGTGAGGTAGTAGGCTGTTGCTTCTCTTCTTCCTGGGACTACGCTTTTCTGATGGAAAAAGTACCTAGGAGAAAACTCTACTGTAGAAGCTCATTCCCCTTCAAGGATCACAAAGTGCTATGCTAGCATTCCCTCCTTTGCTGACGAGAAATCATTTCAGTAGCTCTTGGGCTATGACACGAGCCAGAGATCCTCTATTGCAGCAAGGTACTTCGACAGGATGCTGACAAGAGTACGCACTATGTGAGACACCACTGCTTTCCTCTCCTACTGAAATGAGAACATCGATAACACGTCAAATAGTGTGGGTGGCTTTTGTGGAAAACACTTTTGGCACGACTTCATACAATTCCTGAATGATGCAGGGGAGCGCACAGTCTTCACTGCTGTATTCTCAGACTGGAATGAATGCCCCGGTAGGCCCATGTGGTAGTTTTAGCTTCTTCGTCCTTTAATGCTTCACGAACGGGTGGAGTCCAAGGGACTTAGTACAGTCTCCGCGCATTTCTCAGGCTACACCCTTCCTCTCCCATTGATCCAGTACTGAAATGAGAACACTGAGAAGTCGTTCAACACTGAGACGGCTTTCGGGAAAAAACCCGCTTCCGACGAAATAGGTTTATTCCCGAGTGATTTGGTGGAGAAAACAAATCTTCACGACTGTATTATCTTCCACTGGGAGCCCCTCAGGCTACTCTGAGATTCACATTCCCGTAGATCTTCAGAGACTTGGAGTCCAAGTCACGTAGCATGGCCTAGCGGCCTTGCAACGTCCGGACACGCTTTCCTCCCGGAACGCAGAATTTGGCGAAAACAGTGGTAGCCCAGCTTCCTCTCGTTCACACTTGGCATAGTCCTGTGCCCACTAGGGTTCTCTCATTTGTTTGGGGGAACGTGATTACGGAACTCTTTGGCTAGCAAAGTTACCGCCTAGGTGATCATACAGAAAACCAATTGAAATGACGTTCTAAATCGGTCGGTTATATCGGCACCCCATACATTTCGCACTCTACTGAAACGAGTCCATTGACCTAGTGTTACCCGCTGGAGATGAAAGTTGCTAATAAGGCACTTGTGTGAAACATCCTGATTGCCTAGTTGTTTGGAAGCTTTCCATGAATTCCTTGCTGTTCTCTCAGAAGGAAATTCAGTCGAATAGAGTCAGTGGACTGTGAGCTCCATGTGCATATCTACGTTCGAGAAACACTTGTGTCCACAAGACATAGTAGTCAGTACCTGCAGGAAATCTTCGGACTCCGATTGGTTGAAGGAAAAAATAGAGGGGCGAAAAGCCCACACTCACAGCTCATTGTCCTGCAAAGTTCAGCTACTGCTATGCTCCAGTTCATTCAGTACGGATGGAAAATGATTTCAGAAGCATTTTGGTTAGGACACAACCCACAGCTCTCACATTTGAGACGACTTCTCTTTAAAGATAGAGTTAGGGTTAGGGCTAGCACTAGGGTTACGGTTAGGAGTAGTTTTATTATTAGGGTTAGGGTTAGAGTTAGGGTTACGGATAGGGTTAGGGATAGGGTTAGGGTTAGGGTTAGGGATAGGGTTAGGGTTAGGATTGTGGTTTGGGTTAATGTTACATGTAGGTTTAGGGCTAGGGCTAAAGGTAGATGATGGCCGCATGTCGAGGAAACTGTGTCGTAGACGATAGTGCAATTCATAGCTCTCATTGTGCTGTACCTTCATTGAGTCCGTTCATGACGAGAAAGTCATTCTGTAGATCGTTGCACTCAAACACAGCAAGGTAAATGAGAAGAGAGCAAAAAGCTGATCATAAGTTCTGAAGAGGTTATGTGATATGGAGCAAGTCACTCATTTCCAATTCAACTGATACGAACATAGTGATGTGGTGCTGCGTTCATGCTTAAAGCCACTTCTCAGGAACATGTTCATTCCCGTGTACTTGGCAGCTTTCACACCGTTCACTCCTGTGCTGTGTCAGAGAAATTCACTCGAATAGAGTAAGGGGACTGCTAGCTGCACAGGCATTGCTACCTTGAAAACACTGTAGGGTCCAAGTGAGGTAGTAGGCTGTTGCTTCTCTTCTTCCTGGGACTACGCTTTTCTGATGGAAAAAGTACCTAGGAGAAAACTCTACTGTAGAAGCTCATTCCCCTTCAAGGATCACAAAGTGCTATGCTAGCATTCCCTCCTTTGCTGACGAGAAATCATTTCAGTAGCTCTTGGGCTATGACACGAGCCAGAGATCCTCTATTGCAGCAAGGTACTTCGACAGGATGCTGACAAGAGTACGCACTATGTGAGACACCACTGCTTTCCTCTCCTACTGAAATGAGAACATCGATAACACGTCAAATAGTGTGGGTGGCTTTTGTGGAAAACACTTTTGGCACGACTTCATACAATTCCTGAATGATGCAGGGGAGCGCACAGTCTTCACTGCTGTATTCTCAGACTGGAATGAATGCCCCGGTAGGCCCATGTGGTAGTTTTAGCTTCTTCGTCCTTTAATGCTTCACGAACGGGTGGAGTCCAAGGGACTTAGTACAGTCTCCGCGCATTTCTCAGGCTACACCCTTCCTCTCCCATTGATCCAGTACTGAAATGAGAACACTGAGAAGTCGTTCAACACTGAGACGGCTTTCGGGAAAAAACCCGCTTCCGACGAAATAGGTTTATTCCCGAGTGATTTGGTGGAGAAAACAAATCTTCACGACTGTATTATCTTCCACTGGGAGCCCCTCAGGCTACTCTGAGATTCACATTCCCGTAGACCTTCAGAGACTTGGAGTCCAAGTCACGTAGCATGGCCTAGCGGCCTTGCAACGTCCGGACACGCTTTCCTCCCGGAACGCAGAATTTGGCGAAAACAGTGGTAGCCCAGCTTCCTCTCGTTCACACTTGGCATAGTCCTGTGCCAACTAGGGTTCTCTCATTTGTTTGGGGGAACGTGATTACGGAACTCTTTGGCTAGCAAAGTTACCGCCTAGGTGATCATACAGAAAACCAATTGAAATGACGTTCTAAATCGGTCGGTTATATCGGCACCCCATACATTTCGCACTCTACTGAAACGAGTCCATTGACCTAGTGTTACCCGCTGGAGATGAAAGTTGCTAATAAGGCACTTGTGTGAAACATCCTGATTGCCTAGTTGTTTGGAAGCTTTCCATGAATTCCTTGCTGTTCTCTCAGAAGGAAATTCAGTCGAATAGAGTCAGTGGACTGTGAGCTCCATGTGCATATCTACGTTCGAGAAACACTTGTGTCCACAAGACATAGTAGTCAGTACCTGCAGGAAATCTTCGGACTCCGATTGGTTGAAGGAAAAAATAGAGGGGCGAAAAGCCCACACTCGCAGCTCATTGTCCTGCAAAGTTCAGCTACTGCTATGCTCCAGTTCATTCAGTACGGATGGAAAATGATTTCAGAAGCATTTTGGTTAGGACACAACCCACAGCTCTCACATTTGAGACGACTTCTCTTTAAAGATAGAGTTAGGGTTAGGGCTAGCACTAGGGTTACGGTTAGGAGTAGTTTTATTATTAGGGTTAGGGTTAGAGTTAGGGTTACGGATAGGGTTAGGGATAGGGTTAGGGTTAGGGTTAGGGATAGGGTTAGGGTTAGGATTGTGGTTTGGGTTAATGTTACATGTAGGTTTAGGGCTAGGGCTAAAGGTAGATGATGGCCGCATGTCGAGGAAACTGTGTCGTAGACGATAGTGCAATTCATAGCTCTCATTGTGCTGTACCTTCATTGAGTCCGTTCATGACGAGAAAGTCATTCTGTAGATCGTTGCACTCAAACACAGCAAGGTAAATGAGAAGAGAGCAAAAAGCTGATCATAAGTTCTGAAGAGGTTATGTGATATGGAGCAAGTCACTCATTTCCAATTCAACTGATACGAACATAGTGATGTGGTGCTGCGTTCATGCTTAAAGCCACTTCTCAGGAACATGTTCATTCCCGTGTACTTGGCAGCTTTCACACCGTTCACTCCTGTGCTGTGTCAGAGAAATTCACTCGAATAGAGTAAGGGGACTGCTAGCTGCACAGGCATTGCTACGTTGAAAACACTGTAGGGTCCAAGTGAGGTAGTAGGCTGTTGCTTCTCTTCTTCCTGGGACTACGCTTTTCTGATGGAAAAAGTACCTAGGAGAAAACTCTACTGTAGAAGCTCATTCCCCTTCAAGGATCACAAAGTGCTATGCTAGCATTCCCTCCTTTGCTGACGAGAAATCATTTCAGTAGCTCTTGGGCTATGACACGAGCCAGAGATCCTCTATTGCAGCAAGGTACTTCGACAGGATGCTGACAAGAGTACGCACTATGTGAGACACCACTGCTTTCCTCTCCTACTGAAATGAGAACATCGATAACACGTCAAATAGTGTGGGTGGCTTTTGTGGAAAACACTTTTGGCACGACTTCATACAATTCCTGAATGATGCAGGGGAGCGCAAAGTCTTCACTGCTGTATTCTCAGACTGGAATGAATGCCCCGGTAGGCCCATGTGGTAGTTTTAGCTTCTTCGTCCTTTAATGCTTCACGAACGGGTGGAGTCCAAGGGACGTAGTACAGTCTCCACGCATTTCTCAGGCTACACCCTTCTTCTCCCATTGGTCCAGTACTGAAATGAGAACACTGAGAAGTCGTTCAACACTGAGATGGCTTTGGGGAAAAAAACCCGCTTCCGACGAAATAGGTTTATTCCCGAGTGATTTGGAGGAGAAAACAAATCTTCACGACTGTATTATCTTCCACTGGGAGCCCCACAGGCTACTCTGAGATTCACATTCCCGTAGATCTTCAGAGACTTGGAGTCCAAGTCACGTAGCATGGCCTAGCGGCCTTGCTACGTCCGGACACGCTTTCCTCCCGGAACGCAGAATTTGGCGAAACAGTGGTAGCCCAGCTTCCTCTCGTTCACACTTGGCATAGTCCTGTGCCAACTAGGGTTCTCTCATTTGTTTGGGGGAACGTGATTACGGAACTCTTTGGCTAGCAAAGTTACCGCCTAGGTGATCATACAGAAAACCAATTGAAATGACGTTCTAAATCGGTCGGTTACATCGGCACCCCATACATTTCGCACTCTACTGAAACGAGTCCATTGACCTAGTGTTACCCGCTGGAGATGAAAGTTGCTAATAAGGCACTTGTGTGAAACATCCTGATTGCCTAGTTGTTTGGAAGCTTTCCATGAATTCCTTGCTGTTCTCTCAGAAGGAAATTCAGTCGAATAGAGTCAGTGGACTGTGAGCCCAATGTGCATATCTACGTTCGAGAAACACTTTTGTCCACAGGACATAGTAGTGAGTACCTGCAGGAAATCTTCGGACTCCGATTGGTTGAAGGAAAAAATAGAGGGGCGAAAAGCCCACACTCGCAGCTCATTGTCCTGCAAGGTTAAGCTACTGCTATGCTCCAGTTCATTCAGTACGGATGGAAAATGATTTCAGAAGCATTTTGGTTAGGACACAACCCACAGCTCTCACATTTGAGACGACTTCTCTTTAAAGATAGAGTTAGGGTTAGGGCTAGCACTAGGGTTACGGTTAGGAGTAGTTTTATTATTAGGGTTAGGGTTAGAGTTAGGGTTAGGGTTAGGTTCAGGGATAGGGATAGGGTGAGGGTTAGGGTTAGGGTTAGGGTTAGGATTGTGGTTTGGGTTAATGTTACATGTAGGTTTAGGGCTAGGGCTAAAGGTAGATGATGGCCGCATGTCGAGGAAACTGTGTCGTAGACGATAGTGCAATTCATAGCTCTCATTGTGCTGTACCTTCATTGAGTCCGTTCATGACGAGAAAGTCATTCTGTAGATCGTTGCACTCAAACACAGCAAGGTAAATGAGAAGAGAGCAAAAAGCTGATCATAAGTTCTGAAGAGGTTATGTGATATGGAGCAAGTCACTCATTTCCAATTCAACTGATACGAACATAGTGATGTGGTGCTGCGTTCATGCTTAAAGCCACTTCTCAGGAACATGTTCATTCCCGTGTACTTGGCAGCTTTCACACCGTTCACTCCTGTGCTGTGTCAGAGAAATTCACTCGAATAGAGTAAGGGGACTGCTAGCTGCACAGGCATTGCTACGTTGAAAACACTGTAGGGTCCAAGTGAGGTAGTAGGCTGTTGCTTCTCTTCTTCCTGGGACTACGCTTTTCTGATGGAAAAAGTACCTAGGAGAAAACTCTACTGTAGAAGCTCATTCCCCTTCAAGGATCACAAAGTGCTATGCTAGCATTCCCTCCTTTGCTGACGAGAAATCATTTCAGTAGCTCTTGGGCTATGACACGAGCCAGAGATCCTCTATTGCAGCAAGGTACTTCGACAGGATGCTGACAAGAGTACGCACTATGTGAGACACCACTGCTTTCCTCTCCTACTGAAATGAGAACATCGATAACACGTCAAATAGTGTGGGTGGCTTTTGTGGAAAACACTTTTGGCACGACTTCATACAATTCCTGAATGATGCAGGGGAGCGCAAAGTCTTCACTGCTGTATTCTCAGACTGGAATGAATGCCCCGGTAGGCCCATGTGGTAGTTTTAGCTTCTTCGTCCTTTAATGCTTCACGAACGGGTGGAGTCCAAGGGACGTAGTACAGTCCCCACGCATTTCTCAGGCTACACCCTTCTTCTCCCATTGGTCCAGTACTGAAATGAGAACACTGAGAAGTCGTTCAACACTGAGAAGGCTTTGGGGAAAAAAACCCGCTTCCGACGAAATAGGTTTATTCCCGAGTGATTTGGAGGAGAAAACAAATCTTCACGACTGTATTATCTTCCACTGGGAGCCCCACAGGCTACTCTGAGATTCACATTCCCGTAGATCTTCAGAGACTTGGAGTCCAAGTCACGTAGCATGGCCTAGCGGCCTTGCAACGTCCGGACACGCTTTCCTCCCGGAACGCAGAATTTGGCGAAAACAGTGGTAGCCCAGCTTCCTCTCGTTCACACTTGGCATAGTCCTGTGCCAACTAGGGTTCTCTCATTTGTTTGGGGGAACGTGATTACGGAACTCTTTGGCTAGCAAAGTTACCGCCTAGGTGATCATACAGAAAACCAATTGAAATGACGTTCTAAATCGGTCGGTTATATCGGCACCCCATACATTTCGCACTCTACTGAAACGAGTCCATTGACCTAGTGTTACCCGCTGGAGATGAAAGTTGCTAATAAGGCACTTGTGTGAAACATCCTGATTGCCTAGTTGTTTGGAAGCTTTCCATGAATTCCTTGCTGTTCTCTCAGAAGGAAATTCAGTCGAATAGAGTCAGTGGACTGTGAGCTCCATGTGCATATCTACGTTCGAGAAACACTTGTGTCCACAAGACATAGTAGTCAGTACCTGCAGGAAATCTTCGGACTCCGATTGGTTTAAGGAAAAATTAGAGGGGCGAAAAGCCCACACTCGCAGCTCATTGTCCTGCAAAGTTCAGCTACTGCTATGCTCCAGTTCATTCAGTACGGATGGAAAATGATTTCAGAAGCATTTTGGTTAGGACACAACCCACAGCTCTCACATTTGAGACGACTTCTCTTTAAAGATAGAGTTAGGGTTAGGGCTAGCACTAGGGTTACGGTTAGGAGTAGTTTTATTATTAGGGTTAGGGTTAGAGTTAGGGTTAGGGTTAGGTTCAGGGATAGGGATAGGGTGAGGGTTAGGGTTAGGGTTAGGGTTAGGATTGTGGTTTGGGTTAATGTTACATGTAGGTTTAGGGCTAGGGCTAAAGGTAGATGATGGCCGCATGTCGAGGAAACTGTGTCGTAGACGATAGTGCAATTCATAGCTCTCATTGTGCTGTACCTTCATTGAGTCCGTTCATGACGAGAAAGTCATTCTGTAGATCGTTGCACTCAAACACAGCAAGGTAAATGAGAAGAGAGCAAAAAGCTGATCATAAGTTCTGAAGAGGTTATGTGATATGGAGCAAGTCACTCATTTCCAATTCAACCGATACGAACATAGTGATGTGGTGCTGCGTTCATGCTTAAAGCCACTTCTCAGGAACATGTTCATTCCCGTGTACTTGGCAGCTTTCACACCGTTCACTCCTGTGCTGTGTCAGAGAAATTCACTCGAATAGAGTAAGGGGACTGCTAGCTGCACAGGCATTGCTACGTTGAAAACACTGTAGGGTCCAAGTGAGGTAGTAGGCTGTTGCTTCTCTTCTTCCTGGGACTACGCTTTTCTGATGGAAAAAGTACCTAGGAGAAAACTCTACTGTAGAAGCTCATTCCCCTTCAAGGATCACAAAGTGCTATGCTAGCATTCCCTCCTTTGCTGACGAGAAATCATTTCAGTAGCTCTTGGGCTATGACACGAGCCAGAGATCCTCTATTGCAGCAAGGTACTTCGACAGGATGCTGACAAGAGTACGCACTATGTAAGACACCACTGCTTTCCTCTCCTACTGAAATGAGAACATCGATAACACGTCAAATAGTGTGGGTGGCTTTTGTGGAAAACACTTTTGGCACGACTTCATACAATTCCTGAATGATGCAGGGGAGCGCAAAGTCTTCACTGCTGTATTCTCAGACTGGAATGAATGCCCCGGTAGGCCCATGTGGTAGTTTTAGCTTCTTCGTCCTTTAATGCTTCACGAACGGGTGGAGTCCAAGGGACGTAGTACAGTCCCCACGCATTTCTCAGGCTACACCCTTCTTCTCCCATTGGTCCAGTACTGAAATGAGAACACTGAGAAGTCGTTCAACACTGAGAAGGCTTTGGGGAAAAAAACCCGCTTCCGACGAAATAGGTTTATTCCCGAGTGATTTGGAGGAGAAAACAAATCTTCACGACTGTATTATCTTCCACTGGGAGCCCCACAGGCTACTCTGAGATTCACATTCCCGTAGATCTTCAGAGACTTGGAGTCCAAGTCACGTAGCATGGCCTAGCGGCCTTGCAACGTCCGGACACGCTTTCCTCCCGGAATGCAGAATTTGGCGAAAACAGTGGTAGCCCAGCTTCCTCTCGTTCACACTTGGCATAGTCCTGTGCCAACTAGGGTTCTCTCATTTGTTTGGGGGAACGTGATTACGGAACTCTTTGGCTAGCAAAGTTACCGCCTAGGTGATCATACAGAAAACCAATTGAAATGACGTTCTAAATCGGTCGGTTACATCGGCACCCCATACATTTCGCACTCTACTGAAACGAGTCCATTGACCTAGTGTTACCCGCTGGAGATGAAAGTTGCTAATAAGGCACTTGTGTGAAACATCCTGATTGCCTAGTTGTTTGGAAGCTTTCCATGAATTCCTTGCTGTTCTCTCAGAAGGAAATTCAGTCGAATAGAGTCAGTGGACTGTGAGCTCCATGTGCATATCTACGTTCGAGAAACACTTGTGTCCACAAGACATAGTAGTCAGTACCTGCAGGAAATCTTCGGACTCCGATTGGTTGAAGGAAAAAATAGAGGGGCGAAAAGCCCACACTCGCAGCTCATTGTCCTGCAAAGTTCAGCTACTGCTATGCTCCAGTTCATTCAGTACGGATGGAAAATGATTTCAGAAGCATTTTGGTTAGGACACAACCCACAGCTCTCACATTTGAGACGACTTCTCTTTAAAGATAGAGTTAGGGTTAGGGCTAGCACTAGGGTTACGGTTAGGAGTAGTTTTATTATTAGGGTTAGGGTTAGAGTTAGGGTTAGGGTTAGGTTCAGGGATAGGGATACGGTTAGGGTTAGGGATAGGGTTAGGGTTAGGATTGTGGTTTGGGTTAATGTTACATGTAGGTTTAGGGCTAGGGCTAAAGGTAGATGATGGCCGCATGTCGAGGAAACTGTGTCGTAGACGATAGTGCAATTCATAGCTCTCATTGTGCTGTACCTTCATTGAGTCCGTTCATGACGAGAAAGCCATTCTGTAGATCGTTGCACTCAAACACAGCAAGGTAAATGAGAAGAGAGCAAAAAGCTGATCATAAGTTCTGAAGAGGTTATGTGATATGGAGCAAGTCACTCATTTCCAATTCAACTGATACGAACATAGTGATGTGGTGCTGCGTTCATGCTTAAAGCCACTTCTCAGGAACATGTTCATTCCCGTGTACTTGGCAGCTTTCACACCGTTCACTCCTGTGCTGTGTCAGAGAAATTCACTCGAATAGAGTATGGGGACTGCTAGCTGCACAGGCATTGCTACGTTGAAAACACTGTAGGGTCCAAGTGAGGTAGTAGGCTGTTGCTTCTCTTCTTCCTGGGACTACGCTTTTCTGATGGAAAAAGTACCTAGGAGAAAACTCTACTGTAGAAGCTCATTCCCCTTCAAGGATCACAAAGTGCTATGCTAGCATTCCCTCCTTTGCTGACGAGAAATCATTTCAGTAGCTCTTGGGCTATGACACGAGCCAGAGATCCTCTATTGCAGCAAGGTACTTCGACAGGATGCTGACAAGAGTACGCACTATGTGAGACACCACTGCTTTCCTCTCCTACTGAAATGAGAACATCGATAACACGTCAAATAGTGTGGGTGGCTTTTGTGGAAAACACTTTTGGCACGACTTCATACAATTCCTGAATGATGCAGGGGTTCGCACAGTCTTCACTGCTGTATTCTCAGACTGGAATGAATGCCCCGGTAGGCCCATGTGGTAGTTTTAGCTTCTTCGTCCTTTAATGCTTCACGAACGGGTGGAGTCCAAGGGACTTAGTACAGTCTCCACGCATTACTCAGGCTACACCCTTCCTCTCCCATTGATCCAGTACTGAAATGAGAACACTGAGAAGTCGTTCAACACTGAGACGGCTTTCGGGAAAAAACCCGCTTCCGACGAAATAGGTTTATTCCCGAGTGATTTGGTGGAGAAAACAAATCTTCACGACTGTATTATCTTCCACTGGGAGCCCCTCAGGCTACTCTGAGATTCACATTCCCGTAGATCTTCAGAGACTTGGAGTCCAAGTCACGTAGCATGGCCTAGCGGCCTTGCAACGTCCGGACACGCTTTCCTCCCGGAACGCAGAATTTGGCGAAAACAGTGGTAGCCCAGCTTCCTCTCGTTCACACTTGGCATAGTCCTGTGCCAACTAGGGTTCTCTCATTTGTTTGGGGGAACGTGATTACGGAACTCTTTGGCTAGCAAAGTTACCGCCTAGGTGATCATACAGAAAACCAATTGAAATGACGTTCTAAATCGGTCGGTTATATCGGCACCCCATACATTTCGCACTCTACTGAAACGAGTCCATTGACCTAGTGTTACCCGCTGGAGATAAAAGTTGCTAATAAGGCACTTGTGTGAAACATCCTGATTGCCTAGTTGTTTGGAAGCTTTCCATGAATTCCTTGCTGTTCTCTCAGAAGGAAATTCAGTCGAATAGAGTCAGTGGACTGTGAGCTCCATGTGCATATCTACGTTCGAGAAACACTTGTGTCCACAGGACATAGTAGTCAGTACCTGCAGGAAATCTTCGGACTCCGATTGGTTGAAGGAAAAAATAGAGGGGCGAAAAGCCCACACTCGCAGCTCATTGTCCTGCAAAGTTCAGCTACTGCTATGCTCCAGTTCATTCAGTACGGATGGAAAATGATTTCAGAAGCATTTTGGTTAGGACACAACCCACAGCTCTCACATTTGAGACGACTTCTCTTTAAAGATAGAGTTAGGGTTAGGGCTAGCACTAGGGTTACGGTTAGGAGTAGTTTTATTATTAGGGTTAGGGTTAGAGTTAGGGTTAGGGTTAGGTTCAGGGATAGGGATAGGGTGAGGGTTAGGGTTAGGGTTAGGGTTAGGATTGTGGTTTGGGTTAATGTTACATGTAGGTTTAGGGCTAGGGCTAAAGGTAGATGATGGCCGCATGTCGAGGAAACTGTGTCGTAGACGATAGTGCAATTCATAGCTCTCATTGTGCTGTACCTTCATTGAGTCCGTTCATGACGAGAAAGTCATTCTGTAGATCGTTGCACTCAAACACAGCAAGGTAAATGAGAAGAGAGCAAAAAGCTGATCATAAGTTCTGAAGAGGTTATGTGATATGGAGCAAGTCACTCATTTCCAATTCAACTGATACGAACATAGTGATGTGGTGCTGCGTTCTTGCTTAAAGCCACTTCTCAGGAACATGTTCATTCCCGTGTACTTGGCAGCTTTCACACCGTTCACTCCTGTGCTGTGTCAGAGAAATTCACTCGAATAGAGTAAGGGGACTGCTAGCTGCACAGGCATTGCTACGTTGAAAACACTGTAGGGTCCAAGTGAGGTAGTAGGCTGTTGCTTCTCTTCTTCCTGGGACTACGCTTTTCTGATGGAAAAAGTACCTAGGAGAAAACTCTACTGTAGAAGCTCATTCCCCTTCAAGGATCACAAAGTGCTATGCTAGCATTCCCTCCTTTGCTGACGAGAAATCATTTCAGTAGCTCTTGGGCTATGACACGAGCCAGAGATCCTCTATTGCAGCAAGGTACTTCGACAGGATGCTGACAAGAGTACGCACTATGTGAGACACCACTGCTTTCCTCTCCTACTGAAATGAGAACATCGATAACACGTCAAATAGTGTGGGTGGCTTTTGTGGAAAACACTTTTGGCACGACTTCATAAAATTCCTGAATGATGCAGGGGAGCGCACAGTCTTCACTGCTGTATTCTCAGAGTGGAATGAATGCCCCGGTAGGCCCATGTGGTAGTTTTAGCTTCTTCGTCCTTTAATGCTTCACGAACGGGTGGAGTCCAAGGGACGTAGTACAGTCCCCACGCATTTCTCAGGCTACACCCTTCTTCTCCCATTGGTCCAGTACTGAAATGAGAACACTGAGAAGTCGTTCAACACTGAGACGGCTTTGGGGAAAAAAACCCGCTTCCGACGAAATAGGTTTATTCCCGAGTGATTTGGAGGAGAAAACAAATCTTCACGACTGTATTATCTTCCACTGGGAGCCCCACAGGCTACTCTGAGATTCACATTCCCGTAGATCTTCAGAGACTTGGAGTCCAAGTCACGTAGCATGGCCTAGCGGCCTTGCAACGTCCGGACACGCTTTCCTCCCGGAACGCAGAATTTGGCGAAAACAGTGGTAGCCCAGCTTCCCCTCGTTCACACTTGGCATAGTCCTGTGCCAACTAGGGTTCTCTCATTTGTTTGGGGGAACGTGATTACGGAACTCTTTGGCTAGCAAAGTTACCGCCTAGGTGATCATACAGAAAACCAATTGAAATGACGTTCTAAATCGGTCGGTTACATCGGCACCCCATACATTTCGCACTCTACTGAAACGAGTCCATTGACCTAGTGTTACCCGCTGGAGATGAAAGTTGCTAATAAGGCACTTGTGTGAAACATCCTGATTGCCTAGTTGTTTGGAAGCTTTCCATGAATTCCTTGCTGTTCTCTCAGAAGGAAATTCAGTCGAATAGAGTCAGTGGACTGTGAGCTCCATGTGCATATCTACGTTCGAGAAACACTTGTGTCCACAGGACATAGTAGTCAGTACCTGCAGGAAATCTTCGGACTCCGATTGGTTGAAGGAAAAAATAGAGGGGCGAAAAGCCCACACTCGCAGCTCATTGTCCTGCAAAGTTCAGCTACTGCTATGCTCCAGTTCATTCAGTACGGATGGAAAATGATTTCAGAAGCATTTTGGTTAGGACACAACCCACAGCTCTCACATTTGAGACGACTTCTCTTTAAAGATAGAGTTAGGGTTAGGGCTAGCACTAGGGTTACGGTTAGGAGTAGTTTTATTATTAGGGTTAGGGTTAGAGTTAGGGTTAGGGTTAGGTTCAGGGATAGGGATAGGGTGAGGGTTAGGGTTAGGGTTAGGGTTAGGGTTAGGATTGTGGTTTGGGTTAATGTTACATGTAGGTTTAGGGCTAGGGCTAAAGGTAGATGATGGCCGCATGTCGAGGAAACTGTGTCGTAGACGATAGTGCAATTCATAGCTCTCATTGTGCTGTACCTTCATTGAGTCCGTTCATGACGAGAAAGTCATTCTGTAGATCGTTGCACTCAAACACAGCAAGGTAAATGAGAAGAGAGCAAAAAGCTGATCATAAGTTCTGAAGAGGTTATGTGATATGGAGCAAGTCACTCATTTCCAATTCAACTGATACGAACATAGTGATGTGGTGCTGCGTTCATGCTTAAAGCCACTTCTCAGGAACATGTTCATTCCCGTGTACTTGGCAGCTTTCACACCGTTCACTCCTGTGCTGTGTCAGAGAAATTCACTCGAATAGAGTAAGGGGACTGCTAGCTGCACAGGCATTGCTACGTTGAAAACACTGTAGGGTCCAAGTGAGGTAGTAGGCTGTTGCTTCTCTTCTTCCTGGGACTACGCTTTTCTGATGGAAAAAGTACCTAGGAGAAAACTCTACTGTAGAAGCTCATTCCCCTTCAAGGATCACAAAGTGCTATGCTAGCATTCCCTCCTTTGCTGACGAGAAATCATTTCAGTAGCTCTTGGGCTATGACACGAGCCAGAGATCCTCTATTGCAGCAAGGTACTTCGACAGGATGCTGACAAGAGTACGCACTATGTGAGACACCACTGCTTTCCTCTCCTACTGAAATGAGAACATCGATAACACGTCAAATAGTGTGGGTGGCTTTTGTGGAAAACACTTTTGGCACGACTTCATACAATTCCTGAATGATGCAGGGGAGCGCACAGTCTTCACTGCTGTATTCTCAGACTGGAATGAATGCCCCGGTAGGCCCATGTGGTAGTTTTAGCTTCTTCGTCCTTTAATGCTTCACGAACGGGTGGAGTCCAAGGGACGTAGTACAGTCTCCGCGCATTTCTCAGGCTACACCCTTCCTCTCCCATTGATCCAGTACTGAAATGAGAACACTGAGAAGTCGTTCAACACTGAGACGGCTTTCGGGAAAAAACCCGCTTCCGACGAAATAGGTTTATTCCCGAGTGATTTGGAGGAGAAAACAAATCTTCACGACTGTATTATCTTCCACTGGGAGCCCCACAGGCTACTCTGAGATTCACATTCCCGTAGATCTTCAGAGACTTGGAGTCCAAGTCACGTAGCATGGCCTAGCGGCCTTGCAACGTCCGGACACGCTTTCCTCCCGGAACGCAGAATTTGGCGAAAACAGTGGTAGCCCAGCTTCCTCTCGTTCACACTTGGCATAGTCCTGTGCCAACTAGGGTTCTCTCATTTGTTTGGGGGAACGTGATTACGGAACTCTTTGGCTAGCAAAGTTACCGCCTAGGTGATCATACAGAAAACCAATTGAAATGACGTTCTAAATCGGTCGGTTACATCGGCACCCCATACATTTCGCACTCTACTGAAACGAGTCCATTGACCTAGTGTTACCCGCTGGAGATGAAAGTTGCTAATAAGGCACTTGTGTGAAACATCCTGATTGCCTAGTTGTTTGGAAGCTTTCCATGAATTCCTTGCTGTTCTCTCAGAAGGAAATTCAGTCGAATAGAGTCAGTGGACTGTGAGCTCCATGTGCATATCTACGTTCGAGAAACACTTGTGTCCACAGGACATAGTAGTCAGTACCTGCAGGAAATCTTCGGACTCCGATTGGTTGAAGGAAAAAATAGAGGGGCGAAAAGCCCACACTCGCAGCTCATTGTCCTGCAAAGTTCAGCTACTGCTATGCTCCAGTTCATTCAGTACGGATGGAAAATGATTTCAGAAGCATTTTGGTTAGGACACAACCCACAGCTCTCACATTTGAGACGACTTCTCTTTAAAGATAGAGTTAGGGTTAGGGCTAGCACTAGGGTTACGGTTAGGAGTAGTTTTATTATTAGGGTTAGGGTTAGAGTTAGGGTTAGGGTTAGGTTCAGGGATAGGGATAGGGTGAGGGTTAGGGTTAGGGTTAGGGTTAGTATTGTGGTTTGGGTTAATGTTACATGTAGGTTTAGGGCTAGGGCTAAAGGTAGATGATGGCCGCATGTCGAGGAAACTGTGTCGTAGACGATAGTGCAATTCATAGCTCTCATTGTGCTGTACCTTCATTGAGTCCGTTCATGACGAGAAAGTCATTCTGTAGATCGTTGCACTCAAACACAGCAAGGTAAATGAGAAGAGAGCAAAAAGCTGATCATAAGTTCTGAAGAGGTTATGTGATATGGAGCAAGTCACTCATTTCCAATTCAACTGATACGAACATAGTGATGTGGTGCTGCGTTCATGCTTAAAGCCACTTCTCAGGAACATGTTCATTCCCGTGTACTTGGCAGCTTTCACACCGTTCACTCCTGTGCTGTGTCAGAGAAATTCACTCGAATAGAGTAAGGGGACTGCTAGCTGCACAGGCATTGCTACCTTGAAAACACTGTAGGGTCCAAGTGAGGTAGTAGGCTGTTGCTTCTCTTCTTCCTGGGACTACGCTTTTCTGATGGAAAAAGTACCTAGGAGAAAACTCTACTGTAGAAGCTCATTCCCCTTCAAGGATCACAAAGTGCTATGCTAGCATTCCCTCCTTTGCTGACGAGAAATCATTTCAGTAGCTCTTGGGCTATGACACGAGCCAGAGATCCTCTATTGCAGCAAGGTACTTCGACAGGATGCTGACAAGAGTACGCACTATGTGAGACACCACTGCTTTCCTCTCCTACTGAAATGAGAACATCGATAACACGTCAAATAGTGTGGGTGGCTTTTGTGGAAAACACTTTTGGCACGACTTCATACAATTCCTGAATGATGCAGGGGAGCGCACAGTCTTCACTGCTGTATTCTCAGACTGGAATGAATGCCCCGGTAGGCCCATGTGGTAGTTTTAGCTTCTTCGTCCTTTAATGCTTCACGAACGGGTGGAGTCCAAGGGACGTAGTACAGTCTCCGCGCATTTCTCAGGCTACACCCTTCCTCTCCCATTGATCCAGTACTGAAATGAGAACACTGAGAAGTCGTTCAACACTGAGACGGCTTTCGGGAAAAAACCCGCTTCCGACGAAATAGGTTTATTCCCGAGTGATTTGGAGGAGAAAACAAATCTTCACGACTGTATTATCTTCCACTGGGAGCCCCACAGGCTACTCTGAGATTCACATTCCCGTAGATCTTCAGAGACTTGGAGTCCAAGTCACGTAGCATGGCCTAGCGGCCTTGCAACGTCCGGACACGCTTTCCTCCCGGAACGCAGAATTTGGCGAAAACAGTGGTAGCCCAGCTTCCTCTCGTTCACACTTGGCATAGTCCTGTGCCAACTAGGGTTCTCTCATTTGTTTGGGGGAACGTGATTACGGAACTCTTTGGCTAGCAAAGTTACCGCCTAGGTGATCATACAGAAAACCAATTGAAATGACGTTCTAAATCGGTCGGTTACATCGGCACCCCATACATTTCGCACTCTACTGAAACGAGTCCATTGACCTAGTGTTACCCGCTGGAGATGAAAGTTGCTAATAAGGCACTTGTGTGAAACATCCTGATTGCCTAGTTGTTTGGAAGCTTTCCATGAATTCCTTGCTGTTCTCTCAGAAGGAAATTCAGTCGAATAGAGTCAGTGGACTGTGAGCTCCATGTGCATATCTACGTTCGAGAAACACTTGTGTCCACAGGACATAGTAGTCAGTACCTGCAGGAAATCTTCGGACTCCGATTGGTTGAAGGAAAAAATAGAGGGGCGAAAAGCCCACACTCGCAGCTCATTGTCCTGCAAAGTTCAGCTACTGCTATGCTCCAGTTCATTCAGTACGGATGGAAAATGATTTCAGAAGCATTTTGGTTAGGACACAACCCACAGCTCTCACATTTGAGACGACTTCTCTTTAAAGATAGAGTTAGGGTTAGGGCTAGCACTAGGGTTACGGTTAGGAGTAGTTTTATTATTAGGGTTAGGGTTAGAGTTAGGGTTAGGGTTAGGTTCAGGGATAGGGATAGGGTGAGGGTTAGGGTTAGGGTTAGGGTTAGGATTGTGGTTTGGGTTAATGTTACATGTAGGTTTAGGGCTAGGGCTAAAGGTAGATGATGGCCGCATGTCGAGGAAACTGTGTCGTAGACGATAGTGCAATTCATAGCTCTCATTGTGCTGTACCTTCATTGAGTCCGTTCATGACGAGAAAGTCATTCTGTAGATCGTTGCACTCAAACACAGCAAGGTAAATGAGAAGAGAGCAAAAAGCTGATCATAAGTTCTGAAGAGGTTATGTGATATGGAGCAAGTCACTCATTTCCAATTCAACTGATACGAACATAGTGATGTGGTGCTGCGTTCTTGCTTAAAGCCACTTCTCAGGAACATGTTCATTCCCGTGTACTTGGCAGCTTTCACACCGTTCACTCCTGTGCTGTGTCAGAGAAATTCACTCGAATAGAGTAAGGGGACTGCTAGCTGCACAGGCATTGCTACGTTGAAAACACTGTAGGGTCCAAGTGAGGTAGTAGGCTGTTGCTTCTCTTCTTCCTGGGACTACGCTTTTCTGATGGAAAAAGTACCTAGGAGAAAACTCTACTGTAGAAGCTCATTCCCCTTCAAGGATCACAAAGTGCTATGCTAGCATTCCCTCCTTTGCTGACGAGAAATCATTTCAGTAGCTCTTGGGCTATGACACGAGCCAGAGATCCTCTATTGCAGCAAGGTACTTCGACAGGATGCTGACAAGAGTACGCACTATGTGAGACACCACTGCTTTCCTCTCCTACTGAAATGAGAACATCGATAACACGTCAAATAGTGTGGGTGGCTTTTGTGGAAAACACTTTGGGCACGACTTCATACAATTCCTGAATGATGCAGGGGAGCGCACAGTCTTCACTGCTGTATTCTCAGACTGGAATGAATGCCCCGGTAGGCCCATGTGGTAGTTTTAGCTTCTTCGTCCTTTAATGCTTCACGAACGGGTGGAGTCCAAGGGACGTAGTACAGTCTCCGCGCATTTCTCAGGCTACACCCTTCCTCTCCCATTGATCCAGTACTGAAATGAGAACACTGAGAAGTCGTTCAACACTGAGACGGCTTTCGGGAAAAAACCCGCTTCCGACGAAATAGGTTTATTCCCGAGTGATTTGGAGGAGAAAACAAATCTTCACGACTGTATTATCTTCCACTGGGAGCCCCACAGGCTACTCTGAGATTCACATTCCCGTAGATCTTCAGAGACTTGGAGTCCAAGTCACGTAGCATGGCCTAGCGGCCTTGCAACGTCCGGACACGCTTTCCTCCCGGAACGCAGAATTTGGCGAAAACAGTGGTAGCCCAGCTTCCTCTCGTTCACACTTGGCATAGTCCTGTGCCAACTAGGGTTCTCTCATTTGTTTGGGGGAACGTGATTACGGAACTCTTTGGCTAGCAAAGTTACCGCCTAGGTGATCATACAGAAAACCAATTGAAATGACGTTCTAAATCGGTCGGTTACATCGGCACCCCATACATTTCGCACTCTACTGAAACGAGTCCATTGACCTAGTGTTACCCGCTGGAGATGAAAGTTGCTAATAAGGCACTTGTGTGAAACATCCTGATTGCCTAGTTGTTTGGAAGCTTTCCATGAATTCCTTGCTGTTCTCTCAGAAGGAAATTCAGTCGAATAGAGTCAGTGGACTGTGAGCTCCATGTGCATATCTACGTTCGAGAAACACTTGTGTCCACAGGACATAGTAGTCAGTACCTGCAGGAAATCTTCGGACTCCGATTGGTTGAAGGAAAAAATAGAGGGGCGAAAAGCCCACACTCGCAGCTCATTGTCCTGCAAAGTTCAGCTACTGCTATGCTCCAGTTCATTCAGTACGGATGGAAAATGATTTCAGAAGCATTTTGGTTAGGACACAACCCACAGCTCTCACATTTGAGACGACTTCTCTTTAAAGATAGAGTTAGGGTTAGGGCTAGCACTAGGGTTACGGTTAGGAGTAGTTTTATTATTAGGGTTAGGGTTAGAGTTAGGGTTAGGGTTAGGTTCAGGGATAGGGATAGGGTGAGGGTTAGGGTTAGGGTTAGGGTTAGTATTGTGGTTTGGGTTAATGTTACATGTAGGTTTAGGGCTAGGGCTAAAGGTAGATGATGGCCGCATGTCGAGGAAACTGTGTCGTAGACGATAGTGCAATTCATAGCTCTCATTGTGCTGTACCTTCATTGAGTCCGTTCATGACGAGAAAGTCATTCTGTAGATCGTTGCACTCAAACACAGCAAGGTAAATGAGAAGAGAGCAAAAAGCTGATCATAAGTTCTGAAGAGGTTATGTGATATGGAGCAAGTCACTCATTTCCAATTCAACTGATACGAACATAGTGATGTGGTGCTGCGTTCATGCTTAAAGCCACTTCTCAGGAACATGTTCATTCCCGTGTACTTGGCAGCTTTCACACCGTTCACTCCTGTGCTGTGTCAGAGAAATTCACTCGAATAGAGTAAGGGGACTGCTAGCTGCACAGGCATTGCTACGTTGAAAACACTGTAGGGTCCAAGTGAGGTAGTAGGCTGTTGCTTCTCTTCTTCCTGGGACTACGCTTTTCTGATGGAAAAAGTACCTAGGAGAAAACTCTACTGTAGAAGCTCATTCCCCTTCAAGGATCACAAAGTGCTATGCTAGCATTCCCTCCTTTGCTGACGAGAAATCATTTCAGTAGCTCTTGGGCTATGACACGAGCCAGAGATCCTCTATTGCAGCAAGGTACTTCGACAGGATGCTGACAAGAGTACGCACTATGTGAGACACCACTGCTTTCCTCTCCTACTGAAATGAGAACATCGATAACACGTCAAATAGTGTGGGTGGCTTTTGTGGAAAACACTTTTGGCACGACTTCATACAATTCCTGAATGATGCAGGGGAGCGCACAGTCTTCACTGCTGTATTCTCAGAGTGGAATGAATGCCCCGGTAGGCCCATGTGGTAGTTTTAGCTTCTTCGTCCTTTAATGCTTCACGAACGGGTGGAGTCCAAGGGACGTAGTACAGTCCCCACGCATTTCTCAGGCTACACCCTTCTTCTCCCATTGGTCCAGTACTGAAATGAGAACACTGAGAAGTCGTTCAACACTGAGAAGGCTTTGGGGAAAAAAACCCGCTTCCGACGAAATAGGTTTATTCCCGAGTGATTTGGAGGAGAAAACAAATCTTCACGACTGTATTATCTTCCACTGGGAGCCCCACAGGCTACTCTGAGATTCACATTCCCGTAGATCTTCAGAGACTTGGAGTCCAAGTCACGTAGCATGGCCTAGCGGCCTTGCAACGTCCGGACACGCTTTCCTCCCGGAACGCAGAATTTGGCGAAAACAGTGGTAGCCCAGCTTCCTCTCGTTCACACTTGGCATAGTCCTGTGCCAACTAGGGTTCTCTCATTTGTTTGGGGGAACGTGATTACGGAACTCTTTGGCTAGCAAAGTTACCGCCTAGGTGATCATACAGAAAACCAATTGAAATGACGTTCTAAATCGGTCGGTTACATCGGCACCCCATACATTTCGCACTCTACTGAAACGAGTCCATTGACCTAGTGTTACCCGCTGGAGATGAAAGTTGCTAATAAGGCACTTGTGTGAAACATCCTGATTGCCTAGTTGTTTGGAAGCTTTCCATGAATTCCTTGCTGTTCTCTCAGAAGGAAATTCAGTCGAATAGAGTCAGTGGACTGTGAGCTCCATGTGCATATCTACGTTCGAGAAACACTTGTGTCCACAGGACATAGTAGTCAGTACCTGCAGGAAATCTTCGGACTCCGATTGGTTGAAGGAAAAAATAGAGGGGCGAAAAGCCCACACTCGCAGCTCATTGTCCTGCAAAGTTCAGCTACTGCTATGCTCCAGTTCATTCAGTACGGATGGAAAATGATTTCAGAAGCATTTTGGTTAGGACACAACCCACAGCTCTCACATTTGAGACGACTTCTCTTTAAAGATAGAGTTAGGGTTAGGGCTAGCACTAGGGTTACGGTTAGGAGTAGTTTTATTATTAGGGTTAGGGTTAGAGTTAGGGTTAGGGTTAGGTTCAGGGATAGGGATAGGGTGAGGGTTAGGGTTAGGGTTAGGGTTAGGATTGTGGTTTGGGTTAATGTTACATGTAGGTTTAGGGCTAGGGCTAAAGGTAGATGATGGCCGCATGTCGAGGAAACTGTGTCGTAGACGATAGTGCAATTCATAGCTCTCATTGTGCTGTACCTTCATTGAGTCCGTTCATGACGAGAAAGTCATTCTGTAGATCGTTGCACTCAAACACAGCAAGGTAAATGAGAAGAGAGCAAAAAGCTGATCATAAGTTCTGAAGAGGTTATGTGATATGGAGCAAGTCACTCATTTCCAATTCAACTGATACGAACATAGTGATGTGGTGCTGCGTTCATGCTTAAAGCCACTTCTCAGGAACATGTTCATTCCCGTGTACTTGGCAGCTTTCACACCGTTCACTCCTGTGCTGTGTCAGAGAAATTCACTCGAATAGAGTAAGGGGACTGCTAGCTGCACAGGCATTGCTACGTTGAAAACACTGTAGGGTCCAAGTGAGGTAGTAGGCTGTAGCTTCTCTTCTTCCTGGGACTACGCTTTTCTGATGGAAAAAGTACCTAGGAGAAAACTCTACTGTAGAAGCTCATTCCCCTTCAAGGATCACAAAGTGCTATGCTAGCATTCCCTCCTTTGCTGACGAGAAATCATTTCAGTAGCTCTTGGGCTATGACACGAGCCAGAGATCCTCTATTGCAGCAAGGTACTTCGACAGGATGCTGACAAGAGTACGCACTATGTGAGACACCACTGCTTTCCTCTCCTACTGAAATGAGAACATCGATAACACGTCAAATAGTGTGGGTGGCTTTTGTGGAAAACACTTTTGGCACGACTTCATACAATTCCTGAATGATGCAGGGGAGCGCACAGTCTTCACTGCTGTATTCTCAGACTGGAATGAATGCCCCGGTAGGCCCATGTGGTAGTTTTAGCTTCTTCGTCCTTTAATGCTTCACGAACGGGTGGAGTCCAAGGGACTTAGTACAGTCTCCACGCATTTCTCAGGCTACACCCTTCTTCTCCCATTGATCCAGTACTGAAATGAGAACACTGAGAAGTCGTTCAACACTGAGACGGCTTTCGGGAAAAAACCCGCTTCCGACGAAATAGGTTTATTCCCGAGTGATTTGGTGGAGAAAACAAATCTTCACGACTGTATTATCTTCCACTGGGAGCCCCTCAGGCTACTCTGAGATTCACATTCCCGTAGATCTTCAGAGACTTGGAGTCCAAGTCACGTAGCATGGCCTAGCGGCCTTGCAACGTCCGGACACGCTTTCCTCCCGGAACGCAGAATTTGGCGAAAACAGTGGTAGCCCAGCTTCCTCTCGTTCACACTTGGCATAGTCCTGTGCCAACTAGGGTTCTCTCATTTGTTTGGGGGAACGTGATTACGGAACTCTTTGGCTAGCAAAGTTACCGCCTAGGTGATCATACAGAAAACCAATTGAAATGACGTTCTAAATCGGTCGGTTATATCGGCACCCCATACATTTCGCACTCTACTGAAACGAGTCCATTGACCTAGTGTTACCCGCTGGAGATGAAAGTTGCTAATAAGCCACTTGTGTGAAACATCCTGATTGCCTAGTTGTTTGGAAGCTTTCCATGAATTCCTTGCTGTTCTCTCAGAAGGAAATTCAGTCGAATAGAGTCAGTGGACTGTGAGCTCCATGTGCATATCTACGTTCGAGAAACACTTGTGTCCACAAGACATAGTAGTCAGTACCTGCAGGAAATCTTCGGACTCCGATTGGTTGAAGGAAAAAATAGAGGGGCGAAAAGCCCACACTCGCAGCTCATTGTCCTGCAAAGTTCAGCTACTGCTATGCTCCAGTTCATTCAGTACGGATGGAAAATGATTTCAGAAGCATTTTGGTTAGGACACAACCCACAGCTCTCACATTTGAGACGACTTCTCTTTAAAGATAGAGTTAGGGTTAGGGCTAGCACTAGGGTTACGGTTAGGAGTAGTTTTATTATTAGGGTTAGGGTTAGAGTTAGGGTTACGGATAGGGTTAGGGATAGGGTTAGGGTTAGGGTTAGGGATAGGGTTAGGGTTAGGATTGTGGTTTGGGTTAATGTTACATGTAGGTTTAGGGCTAGGGCTAAAGGTAGATGATGGCCGCATGTCGAGGAAACTGTGTCGTAGACGATAGTGCAATTCATAGCTCTCATTGTGCTGTACCTTCATTGAGTCCGTTCATGACGAGAAAGTCATTCTGTAGATCGTTGCACTCAAACACAGCAAGGTAAATGAGAAGAGAGCAAAAAGCTGATCATAAGTTCTGAAGAGGTTATGTGATATGGAGCAAGTCACTCATTTCCAATTCAACTGATACGAACATAGTGATGTGGTGCTGCGTTCATGCTTAAAGCCACTTCTCAGGAACATGTTCATTCCCGTGTACTTGGCAGCTTTCACACCGTTCACTCCTGTGCTGTGTCAGAGAAATTCACTCGAATAGAGTAAGGGGACTGCTAGCTGCACAGGCATTGCTACGTTGAAAACACTGTAGGGTCCAAGTGAGGTAGTAGGCTGTTGCTTCTCTTCTTCCTGGGACTACGCTTTTCTGATGGAAAAAGTACCTAGGAGAAAACTCTACTGTAGAAGCTCATTCCCCTTCAAGGATCACAAAGTGCTATGCTAGCATTCCCTCCTTTGCTGACAAGAAATCATTTCAGTAGCTCTTGGGCTATGACACGAGCCAGAGATCCTCTATTGCAGCAAGGTACTTCGACAGGATGCTGACAAGAGTACGCACTATGTGAGACACCACTGCTTTCCTCTCCTACTGAAATGAGAACATCGATAACACGTCAAATAGTGTGGGTGGCTTTTGTGGAAAACACTTTTGGCACGACTTCATACAATTCCTGAATGATGCAGGGGAGCGCAAAGTCTTCACTGCTGTATTCTCAGACTGGAATGAATGCCCCGGTAGGCCCATGTGGTAGTTTTAGCTTCTTCGTCCTTTAATGCTTCACGAACGGGTGGAGTCCAAGGGACGTAGTACAGTCTCCACGCATTTCTCAGGCTACACCCTTCTTCTCCCATTGGTCCAGTACTGAAATGAGAACACTGAGAAGTCGTTCAACACTGAGACGGCTTTGGGGAAAAAAACCCGCTCTCGACGAAATAGGTTTATTCCCGAGTGATTTGGAGGAGAAAACAAATCTTCACGACTGTATTATCTTCCACTGGGAGCCCCACAGGCTACTCTGAGATTCACATTCCCGTAGATCTTCAGAGACTTGGAGTCCAAGTCACGTAGCATGGCCTAGCGGCCTTGCAACGTCCGGATACGCTTTCCTCCCGGAACGCAGAATTTGGCGAAAACAGTGGTAGCCCAGCTTCCTCTCGTTCACACTTGGCATAGTCCTGTGCCAACTAGGGTTCTCTCATTTGTTTGGGGGAACGTGATTACGGAACTCTTTGGCTAGCAAAGTTACCGCCTAGGTGATCATACAGAAAACCAATTGAAATGACGTTCTAAATCGGTCGGTTACATCGGCACCCCATACATTTCGCACTCTACTGAAACGAGTCCATTGACCTAGTGTTACCCGCTGGAGATGAAAGTTGCTAATAAGGCACTTGTGTGAAACATCCTGATTGCCTAGTTGTTTGGAAGCTTTCCATGAATTCCTTGCTGTTCTCTCAGAAGGAAATTCAGTCGAATAGAGTCAGTGGACTGTGAGCTCCATGTGCATATCTACGTTCGAGAAACACTTGTGTCCACAAGACATAGTAGTCAGTACCTGCAGGAAATCTTCGGACTCCGATTGGTTGAAGGAAAAAATAGAGGGGCGAAAAGCCCACACTCGCAGCTCATTGTCCTGCAAAGTTCAGCTACTGCTATGCTCCAGTTCATTCAGTACGGATGGAAAATGATTTCAGAAGCATTTTGGTTAGGACACAACCCACAGCTCTCACATTTGAGACGACTTCTCTTTAAAGATAGAGTTAGGGTTAGGGCTAGCACTAGGGTTACGGTTAGGAGTAGTTTTATTATTAGGGTTAGGGTTAGAGTTAGGGTTAGGGTTAGGTTCAGGGATAGGGATAGGGTGAGGGTTAGGGTTAGGGTTAGGGTTAGGATTGTGGTTTGGGTTAATGTTACATGTAGGTTTAGGGCTAGGGCTAAAGGTAGATGATGGCCGCATGTCGAGGAAACTGTGTCGTAGACGATAGTGCAATTCATAGCTCTCATTGTGCTGTACCTTCATTGAGTCCGTTCATGACGAGAAAGTCATTCTGTAGATCGTTGCACTCAAACACAGCAAGGTAAATGAGAAGAGAGCAAAAAGCTGATCATAAGTTCTGAAGAGGTTATGTGATATGGAGCAAGTCACTCATTTCCAATTCAACCGATACGAACATAGTGATGTGGTGCTGCGTTCATGCTTAAAGCCACTTCTCAGGAACATGTTCATTCCCGTGTACTTGGCAGCTTTCACACCGTTCACTCCTGTGCTGTGTCAGAGAAATTCACTCGAATAGAGTAAGGGGACTGCTAGCTGCACAGGCATTGCTACGTTGAAAACACTGTAGGGTCCAAGTGAGGTAGTAGGCTGTTGCTTCTCTTCTTCCTGGGACTACGCTTTTCTGATGGAAAAAGTACCTAGGAGAAAACTCTACTGTAGAAGCTCATTCCCCTTCAAGGATCACAAAGTGCTATGCTAGCATTCCCTCCTTTGCTGACGAGAAATCATTTCAGTAGCTCTTGGGCTATGACACGAGCCAGAGATCCTCTATTGCAGCAAGGTACTTCGACAGGATGCTGACAAGAGTACGCACTATGTGAGACACCACTGCTTTCCTCTCCTACTGAAATGAGAACATCGATAACACGTCAAATAGTGTGGGTGGCTTTTGTGGAAAACACTTTGGGCACGACTTCATACAATTCCTGAATGATGCAGGGGAGCGCAAAGTCTTCACTGCTGTATTCTCAGACTGGAATGAATGCCCCGGTAGGCCCATGTGGTAGTTTTAGCTTCTTCGTCCTTTAATGCTTCACGAACGGGTGGAGTCCAAGGGACGTAGTACAGTCCCCACGCATTTCTCAGGCTACACCCTTCTTCTCCCATTGGTCCAGTACTGAAATGAGAACACTGAGAAGTCGTTCAACACTGAGAAGGCTTTGGGGAAAAAAACCCGCTTCCGACGAAATAGGTTTATTCCCGAGTGATTTGGAGGAGAAAACAAATCTTCACGACTGTATTATCTTCCACTGGGAGCCCCACAGGCTACTCTGAGATTCACATTCCCGTAGATCTTCAGAGACTTGGAGTCCAAGTCACGTAGCATGGCCTAGCGGCCTTGCAACGTCCGGACACGCTTTCCTCCCGGAACGCAGAATTTGGCGAAAACAGTGGTAGCCCAGCTTCCTCTCGTTCACACTTGGCATAGTCCTGTGCCAACTAGGGTTCTCTCATTTGTTTGGGGGAACGTGATTACGGAACTCTTTGGCTAGCAAAGTTACCGCCTAGGTGATCATACAGAAAACCAATTGAAATGACGTTCTAAATCGGTCGGTTACATCGGCACCCCATACATTTCGCACTCTACTGAAACGAGTCCATTGACCTAGTGTTACCCGCTGGAGATGAAAGTTGCTAATAAGGCACTTGTGTGAAACATCCTGATTGCCTAGTTGTTTGGAAGCTTTCCATGAATTCCTTGCTGTTCTCTCAGAAGGAAATTCAGTCGAATAGAGTCAGTGGACTGTGAGCTCCATGTGCATATCTACGTTCGAGAAACACTTGTGTCCACAAGACATAGTAGTCAGTACCTGCAGGAAATCTTCGGACTCCGATTGGTTGAAGGAAAAACTAGAGGGGCGAAAAGCCCACACTCGCAGCTCATTGTCCTGCAAAGTTCAGCTACTGCTATGCTCCAGTTCATTCAGTACGGATGGAAAATGATTTCAGAAGCATTTTGGTTAGGACACAACCCACAGCTCTCACATTTGAGACGACTTCTCTTTAAAGATAGAGTTAGGGTTAGGGCTAGCACTAGGGTTACGGTTAGGAGTAGTTTTATTATTAGGGTTAGGGTTAGAGTTAGGGTTAGGGTTAGGTTCAGGGATAGGGATAGGGTGAGGGATAGGGTTAGGGTTAGGGTTAGGATTGTGGTTTGGGTTAATGTTACATGTAGGTTTAGGCCTAGGGCTAAAGGTAGATGATGGCCGCATGTCGAGGAAACTGTGTCGTAGACGATAGTGCAATTCATAGCTCTCATTGTGCTGTACCTTCATTGAGTCCGTTCATGACGAGAAAGTCATTCTGTAGATCGTTGCACTCAAACACAGCAAGGTAAATGAGAAGAGAGCAAAAAGCTGATCATAAGTTCTGAAGAGGTTATGTGATATGGAGCAAGTCACTCATTTCCAATTCAACCGATACGAACATAGTGATGTGGTGCTGCGTTCATGCTTAAAGCCACTTCTCAGGAACATGTTCATTCCCGTGTACTTGGCAGCTTTCACACCGTTCACTCCTGTGCTGTGTCAGAGAAATTCACTCGAATAGAGTAAGGGGACTGCTAGCTGCACAGGCATTGCTACGTTGAAAACACTGTAGGGTCCAAGTGAGGTAGTAGGCTGTTGCTTCTCTTCTTCCTGGGACTACGCTTTTCTGATGGAAAAAGTACCTAGGAGAAAACTCTACTGTAGAAGCTCATTCCCCTTCAAGGATCACAAAGTGCTATGCTAGCATTCCCTCCTTTGCTGACGAGAAATCATTTCAGTAGCTCTTGGGCTATGACACGAGCCAGAGATCCTCTATTGCAGCAAGGTACTTCGACAGGATGCTGACAAGAGTACGCACTATGTGAGACACCACTGCTTTCCTCTCCTACTGAAATGAGAACATCGATAACACGTCAAATAGTGTGGGTGGCTTTTGTGGAAAACACTTTGGGCACGACTTCATACAATTCCTGAATGATGCAGGGGAGCGCAAAGTCTTCACTGCTGTATTCTCAGACTGGAATGAATGCCCCGGTAGGCCCATGTGGTAGTTTTAGCTTCTTCGTCCTTTAATGCTTCACGAACGGGTGGAGTCCAAGGGACGTAGTACAGTCCCCACGCATTTCTCAGGCTACACCCTTCTTCTCCCATTGGTCCAGTACTGAAATGAGAACACTGAGAAGTCGTTCAACACTGAGACGGCTTTGGGGAAAAAAACCCGCTTCCGACGAAATAGGTTTATTCCCGAGTGATTTGGAGGAGAAAACAAATCTTCACGACTGTATTATCTTCCACTGGGAGCCCCACAGGCTACTCTGAGATTCACATTCCCGTAGATCTTCAGAGACTTGGAGTCCAAGTCACGTAGCATGGCCTAGCGGCCTTGCAACGTCCGGACACGCTTTCCTCCCGGAACGCAGAATTTGGCGAAAACAGTGGTAGCCCAGCTTCCTCTCGTTCACACTTGGCATAGTCCTGTGCCAACTAGGGTTCTCTCATTTGTTTGGGGGAACGTGATTACGGAACTCTTTGGCTAGCAAAGTTACCGCCTAGGTGATCATACAGAAAACCAATTGAAATGACGTTCTAAATCGGTCGGTTACATCGGCACCCCATACATTTCGCACTCTACTGAAACGAGTCCATTGACCTAGTGTTACCCGCTGGAGATGAAAGTTGCTAATAAGGCACTTGTGTGAAACATCCTGATTGCCTAGTTGTTTGGAAGCTTTCCATGAATTCCTTGCTGTTCTCTCAGAAGGAAATTCAGTCGAATAGAGTCAGTGGACTGTGAGCTCCATGTGCATATCTACGTTCGAGAAACACTTGTGTCCACAAGACATAGTAGTCAGTACCTGCAGGAAATCTTCGGACTCCGATTGGTTGAAGGAAAAACTAGAGGGGCGAAAAGCCCACACTCGCAGCTCATTGTCCTGCAAAGTTCAGCTACTGCTATGCTCCAGTTCATTCAGTACGGATGGAAAATGATTTCAGAAGCATTTTGGTTAGGACACAACCCACAGCTCTCACATTTGAGACGACTTCTCTTTAAAGATAGAGTTAGGGTTAGGGCTAGCACTAGGGTTACGGTTAGGAGTAGTTTTATTATTAGGGTTAGGGTTAGAGTTAGGGTTAGGGTTAGGTTCAGGGATAGGGATAGGGTGAGGGTTAGGGTTAGGGTTAGGGTTAGGATTGTGGTTTGGGTTAATGTTACATGTAGGTTTAGGGCTAGGGCTAAAGGTAGATGATGGCCGCATGTCGAGGAAACTGTGTCGTAGACGATAGTGCAATTCATAGCTCTCATTGTGCTGTACCTTCATTGAGTCCGTTCATGACGAGAAAGTCATTCTGTAGATCGTTGCACTCAAACACAGCAAGGTAAATGAGAAGAGAGCAAAAAGCTGATCATAAGTTCTGAAGAGGTTATGTGATATGGAGCAAGTCACTCATTTCCAATTCAACTGATACGAACATAGTGATGTGGTGCTGCGTTCATGCTTAAAGCCACTTCTCAGGAACATGTTCATTCCCGTGTACTTGGCAGCTTTCACACCGTTCACTCCTGTGCTGTGTCAGAGAAATTCACTCGAATAGAGTAAGGGGACTGCTAGCTGCACAGGCATTGCTACGTTGAAAACACTGTAGGGTCCAAGTGAGGTAGTAGGCTGTTGCTTCTCTTCTTCCTGGGACTACGCTTTTCTGATGGAAAAAGTACCTAGGAGAAAACTCTACTGTAGAAGCTCATTCCCCTTCAAGGATCACAAAGTGCTATGCTAGCATTCCCTCCTTTGCTGACGAGAAATCATTTCAGTAGCTCTTGGGCTATGACACGAGCCAGAGATCCTCTATTGCAGCAAGGTACTTCGACAGGATGCTGACAAGAGTACGCACTATGTGAGACACCACTGCTTTCCTCTCCTACTGAAATGAGAACATCGATAACACGTCAAATAGTGTGGGTGGCTTTTGTGGAAAACACTTTGGGCACGACTTCATACAATTCCTGAATGATGCAGGGGAGCGCAAAGTCTTCACTGCTGTATTCTCAGACTGGAATGAATGCCCCGGTAGGCCCATGTGGTAGTTTTAGCTTCTTCGTCCTTTAATGCTTCACGAACGGGTGGAGTCCAAGGGACGTAGTACAGTCCCCACGCATTTCTCAGGCTACACCCTTCTTCTCCCATTGGTCCAGTACTGAAATGAGAACACTGAGAAGTCGTTCAACACTGAGACGGCTTTGGGGAAAAAAACCCGCTTCCGACGAAATAGGTTTATTCCCGAGTGATTTGGAGGAGAAAACAAATCTTCACGACTGTATTATCTTCCACTGGGAGCCCCACAGGCTACTCTGAGATTCACATTCCCGTAGATCTTCAGAGACTTGGAGTCCAAGTCACGTAGCATGGCCTAGCGGCCTTGCAACGTCCGGACACGCTTTCCTCCCGGAACGCAGAATTTGGCGAAAACAGTGGTAGCCCAGCTTCCTCTCGTTCACACTTGGCATAGTCCTGTGCCAACTAGGGTTCTCTCATTTGTTTGGGGGAACGTGATTACGGAACTCTTTGGCTAGCAAAGTTACCGCCTAGGTGATCATACAGAAAACCAATTGAAATGACGTTCTAAATCGGTCGGTTATATCGGCACCCCATACATTTCGCACTCTACTGAAACGAGTCCATTGACCTAGTGTTACCCGCTGGAGATGAAAGTTGCTAATAAGGCACTTGTGTGAAACATCCTGATTGCCTAGTTGTTTGGAAGCTTTCCATGAATTCCTTGCTGTTCTCTCAGAAGGAAATTCAGTCGAATAGAGTCAGTGGACTGTGAGCTCCATGTGCATATCTACGTTCGAGAAACACTTGTGTCCACAAGACATAGTAGTCAGTACCTGCAGGAAATCTTCGGACTCCGATTGGTTGAAGGAAAAACTAGAGGGGCGAAAAGCCCACACTCGCAGCTCATTGTCCTGCAAAGTTCAGCTACTGCTATGCTCCAGTTCATTCAGTACGGATGGAAAATGATTTCAGAAGCATTTTGGTTAGGACACAACCCACAGCTCTCACATTTGAGACGACTTCTCTTTAAAGATAGAGTTAGGGTTAGGGCTAGCACTAGGGTTACGGTTAGGAGTAGTTTTATTATTAGGGTTAGGGTTAGAGTTAGGGTTAGGGTTAGGTTCAGGGATAGGGATAGGGTGAGGGTTAGGGTTAGGGTTAGGGTTAGGATTGTGGTTTGGGTTAATGTTACATGTAGGTTTAGGGCTAGGGCTAAAGGTAGATGATGGCCGCATGTCGAGGAAACTGTGTCGTAGACGATAGTGCAATTCATAGCTCTCATTGTGCTGTACCTTCATTGAGTCCGTTCATGACGAGAAAGTCATTCTGTAGATCGTTGCACTCAAACACAGCAAGGTAAATGAGAAGAGAGCAAAAAGCTGATCATAAGTTCTGAAGAGGTTATGTGATATGGAGCAAGTCACTCATTTCCAATTCAACCGATACGAACATAGTGATGTGGTGCTGCGTTCATGCTTAAAGCCACTTCTCAGGAACATGTTCATTCCCGTGTACTTGGCAGCTTTCACACCGTTCACTCCTGTGCTGTGTCAGAGAAATTCACTCGAATAGAGTAAGGGGACTGCTAGCTGCACAGGCATTGCTACGTTGAAAACACTGTAGGGTCCAAGTGAGGTAGTAGGCTGTTGCTTCTCTTCTTCCTGGGACTACGCTTTTCTGATGGAAAAAGTACCTAGGAGAAAACTCTACTGTAGAAGCTCATTCCCCTTCAAGGATCACAAAGTGCTATGCTAGCATTCCCTCCTTTGCTGACGAGAAATCATTTCAGTAGCTCTTGGGCTATGACACGAGCCAGAGATCCTCTATTGCAGCAAGGTACTTCGACAGGATGCTGACAAGAGTACGCACTATGTGAGACACCACTGCTTTCCTCTCCTACTGAAATGAGAACATCGATAACACGTCAAATAGTGTGGGTGGCTTTTGTGGAAAACACTTTGGGCACGACTTCATACAATTCCTGAATGATGCAGGGGAGCGCAAAGTCTTCACTGCTGTATTCTCAGACTGGAATGAATGCCCCGGTAGGCCCATGTGGTAGTTTTAGCTTCTTCGTCCTTTAATGCTTCACGAACGGGTGGAGTCCAAGGGACGTAGTACAGTCCCCACGCATTTCTCAGGCTACACCCTTCTTCTCCCATTGGTCCAGTACTGAAATGAGAACACTGAGAAGTCGTTCAACACTGAGACGGCTTTGGGGAAAAAAACCCGCTTCCGACGAAATAGGTTTATTCCCGAGTGATTTGGAGGAGAAAACAAATCTTCACGACTGTATTATCTTCCACTGGGAGCCCCACAGGCTACTCTGAGATTCACATTCCCGTAGATCTTCAGAGACTTGGAGTCCAAGTCACGTAGCATGGCCTAGCGGCCTTGCAACGTCCGGACACGCTTTCCTCCCGGAACGCAGAATTTGGCGAAAACAGTGGTAGCCCAGCTTCCTCTCGTTCACACTTGGCATAGTCCTGTGCCAACTAGGGTTCTCTCATTTGTTTGGGGGAACGTGATTACGGAACTCTTTGGCTAGCAAAGTTACCGCCTAGGTGATCATACAGAAAACCAATTGAAATGACGTTCTAAATCGGTCGGTTACATCGGCACCCCATACATTTCGCACTCTACTGAAACGAGTCCATTGACCTAGTGTTACCCGCTGGAGATGAAAGTTGCTAATAAGGCACTTGTGTGAAACATCCTGATTGCCTAGTTGTTTGGAAGCTTTCCATGAATTCCTTGCTGTTCTCTCAGAAGGAAATTCAGTCGAATAGAGTCAGTGGACTGTGAGCTCCATGTGCATATCTACGTTCGAGAAACACTTTTGTCCACAGGACATAGTAGTCAGTACCTGCAGGAAATCTTCGGACTCCGATTGGTTGAAGGAAAAAATAGAGGGGCGAAAAGCCCACACTCGCAGCTCATTGTCCTGCAAAGTTCAGCTACTGCTATGCTCCAGTTCATTCAGTACGGATGGAAAATGATTTCAGAAGCATTTTGGTTAGGACACAACCCACAGCTCTCACATTTGAGACGACTTCTCTTTAAAGATAGAGTTAGGGTTAGGGCTAGCACTAGGGTTACGGTTAGGAGTAGTTTTATTATTAGGGTTAGGGTTAGAGTTAGGGTTAGGGTTAGGTTCAGGGATAGGGATAGGGTGAGGGTTAGGGTTAGGGTTAGGGTTAGGATTGTGGTTTGGGTTAATGTTACATGTAGGTTTAGGGCTAGGGCTAAAGGTAGATGATGGCCGCATGTCGAGGAAACTGTGTCGTAGACGATAGTGCAATTCATAGCTCTCATTGTGCTGTACCTTCATTGAGTCCGTTCATGACGAGAAAGTCATTCTGTAGATCGTTGCACTCAAACACAGCAAGGTAAATGAGAAGAGAGCAAAAAGCTGATCATAAGTTCTGAAGAGGTTATGTGATATGGAGCAAGTCACTCATTTCCAATTCAACTGATACGAACATAGTGATGTGGTGCTGCGTTCATGCTTAAAGCCACTTCTCAGGAACATGTTCATTCCCGTGTACTTGGCAGCTTTCACACCGTTCACTCCTGTGCTGTGTCAGAGAAATTCACTCGAATAGAGTAAGGGGACTGCTAGCTGCACAGGCATTGCTACGTTGAAAACACTGTAGGGTCCAAGTGAGGTAGTAGGCTGTTGCTTCTCTTCTTCCTGGGACTACGCTTTTCTGATGGAAAAAGTACCTAGGAGAAAACTCTACTGTAGAAGCTCATTCCCCTTCAAGGATCACAAAGTGCTATGCTAGCATTCCCTCCTTTGCTGACGAGAAATCATTTCAGTAGCTCTTGGGCTATGACACGAGCCAGAGATCCTCTATTGCAGCAAGGTACTTCGACAGGATGCTGACAAGAGTACGCACTATGTGAGACACCACTGCTTTCCTCTCCTACTGAAATGAGAACATCGATAACACGTCAAATAGTGTGGGTGGCTTTTGTGGAAAACACTTTGGGCACGACTTCATACAATTCCTGAATGATGCAGGGGAGCGCAAAGTCTTCACTGCTGTATTCTCAGACTGGAATGAATGCCCCGGTAGGCCCATGTGGTAGTTTTAGCTTCTTCGTCCTTTAATGCTTCACGAACGGGTGGAGTCCAAGGGACGTAGTACAGTCCCCACGCATTTCTCAGGCTACACCCTTCTTCTCCCATTGGTCCAGTACTGAAATGAGAACACTGAGAAGTCGTTCAACACTGAGACGGCTTTGGGGAAAAAAACCCGCTTCCGACGAAATAGGTTTATTCCCGAGTGATTTGGAGGAGAAAACAAATCTTCACGACTGTATTATCTTCCACTGGGAGCCCCACAGGCTACTCTGAGATTCACATTCCCGTAGATCTTCAGAGACTTGGAGTCCAAGTCACGTAGCATGGCCTAGCGGCCTTGCAACGTCCGGACACGCTTTCCTCCCGGAACGCAGAATTTGGCGAAAACAGTGGTAGCCCAGCTTCCTCTCGTTCACACTTGGCATAGTCCTGTGCCAACTAGGGTTCTCTCATTTGTTTGGGGGAACGTGATTACGGAACTCTTTGGCTAGCAAAGTTACCGCCTAGGTGATCATACAGAAAACCAATTGAAATGACGTTCTAAATCGGTCGGTTACATCGGCACCCCATACATTTCGCACTCTACTGAAACGAGTCCATTGACCTAGTGTTACCCGCTGGAGATGAAAGTTGCTAATAAGGCACTTGTGTGAAACATCCTGATTGCCTAGTTGTTTGGAAGCTTTCCATGAATTCCTTGCTGTTCTCTCAGAAGGAAATTCAGTCGAATAGAGTCAGTGGACTGTGAGCTCCATGTGCATATCTACGTTCGAGAAACACTTGTGTCCACAAGACATAGTAGTCAGTACCTGCAGGAAATCTTCGGACTCCGATTGGTTGAAGGAAAAATTAGAGGGGCGAAAAGCCCACACTCGCAGCTCATTGTCCTGCAAAGTTCAGCTACTGCTATGCTCCAGTTCATTCAGTACGGATGGAAAATGATTTCAGAAGCATTTTGGTTAGGACACAACCCACAGCTCTCACATTTGAGACGACTTCTCTTTAAAGATAGAGTTAGGGTTAGGGCTAGCACTAGGGTTACGGTTAGGAGTAGTTTTATTATTAGGGTTAGGGTTAGAGTTAGGGTTAGGGTTAGGTTCAGGGATAGGGATAGGGTGAGGGTTAGGGTTAGGGTTAGGGTTAGGATTGTGGTTTGGGTTAATGTTACATGTAGGTTTAGGGCTAGGGCTAAAGGTAGATGATGGCCGCATGTCGAGGAAACTGTGTCGTAGATGATAGTGCAATTCATAGCTCTCATTGTGCTGTACCTTCATTGAGTCCGTTCATGACGAGAAAGTCATTCTGTAGATCGTTGCACTCAAACACAGCAAGGTAAATGAGAAGAGAGCAAAAAGCTGATCATAAGTTCTGAAGAGGTTATGTGATATGGAGCAAGTCACTCATTTCCAATTCAACCGATACGAACATAGTGATGTGGTGCTGCGTTCATGCTTAAAGCCACTTCTCAGGAACATGTTCATTCCCGTGTACTTGGCAGCTTTCACACCGTTCACTCCTGTGCTGTGTCAGAGAAATTCACTCGAATAGAGTAAGGGGACTGCTAGCTGCACAGGCATTGCTACGTTGAAAACACTGTAGGGTCCAAGTGAGGTAGTAGGCTGTTGCTTCTCTTCTTCCTGGGACTACGCTTTTCTGATGGAAAAAGTACCTAGGAGAAAACTCTACTGTAGAAGCTCATTCCCCTTCAAGGATCACAAAGTGCTATGCTAGCATTCCCTCCTTTGCTGACGAGAAATCATTTCAGTAGCTCTTGGGCTATGACACGAGCCAGAGATCCTCTATTGCAGCAAGGTACTTCGACAGGATGCTGACAAGAGTACGCACTATGTGAGACACCACTGCTTTCCTCTCCTACTGAAATGAGAACATCGATAACACGTCAAATAGTGTGGGTGGCTTTTGTGGAAAACACTTTGGGCACGACTTCATACAATTCCTGAATGATGCAGGGGAGCGCAAAGTCTTCACTGCTGTATTCTCAGACTGGAATGAATGCCCCGGTAGGCCCATGTGGTAGTTTTAGCTTCTTCGTCCTTTAATGCTTCACGAACGGGTGGAGTCCAAGGGACGTAGTACAGTCCCCACGCATTTCTCAGGCTACACCCTTCTTCTCCCATTGGTCCAGTACTGAAATGAGAACACTGAGAAGTCGTTCAACACTGAGACGGCTTTGGGGAAAAAAACCCGCTTCCGACGAAATAGGTTTATTCCCGAGTGATTTGGAGGAGAAAACAAATCTTCACGACTGTATTATCTTCCACTGGGAGCCCCACAGGCTACTCTGAGATTCACATTCCCGTAGATCTTCAGAGACTTGGAGTCCAAGTCACGTAGCATGGCCTAGCGGCCTTGCAACGTCCGGACACGCTTTCCTCCCGGAACGCAGAATTTGGCGAAAACAGTGGTAGCCCAGCTTCCTCTCGTTCACACTTGGCATAGTCCTGTGCCAACTAGGGTTCTCTCATTTGTTTGGGGGAACGTGATTACGGAACTCTTTGGCTAGCAAAGTTACCGCCTAGGTGATCATACAGAAAACCAATTGAAATGACGTTCTAAATCGGTCGGTTACATCGGCACCCCATACATTTCGCACTCTACTGAAACGAGTCCATTGACCTAGTGTTACCCGCTGGAGATGAAAGTTGCTAATAAGGCACTTGTGTGAAACATCCTGATTGCCTAGTTGTTTGGAAGCTTTCCATGAATTCCTTGCTGTTCTCTCAGAAGGAAATTCAGTCGAATAGAGTCAGTGGACTGTGAGCTCCATGTGCATATCTACGTTCGAGAAACACTTGTGTCCACAGGACATAGTAGTCAGTACCTGCAGGAAATCTTCGGACTCCGATTGGTTGAAGGAAAAACTAGAGGGGCGAAAAGCCCACACTCGCAGCTCATTGTCCTGCAAAGTTCAGCTACTGCTATGCTCCAGTTCATTCAGTACGGATGGAAAATGATTTCAGAAGCATTTTGGTTAGGACACAACCCACAGCTCTCACATTTGAGACGACTTCTCTTTAAAGATAGAGTTAGGGTTAGGGCTAGCACTAGGGTTACGGTTAGGAGTAGTTTTATTATTAGGGTTAGGGTTAGAGTTAGGGTTAGGGTTAGGTTCAGGGATAGGGATAGGGTGAGGGTTAGGGTTAGGGTTAGGGTTAGGATTGTGGTTTGGGTTAATGTTACATGTAGGTTTAGGGCTAGGGCTAAAGGTAGATGATGGCCGCATGTCGAGGAAACTGTGTCGTAGACGATAGTGCAATTCATAGCTCTCATTGTGCTGTACCTTCATTGAGTCCGTTCATGACGAGAAAGTCATTCTGTAGATCGTTGCACTCAAACACAGCAAGGTAAATGAGAAGAGAGCAAAAAGCTGATCATAAGTTCTGAAGAGGTTATGTGATATGGAGCAAGTCACTCATTTCCAATTCAACCGATACGAACATAGTGATGTGGTGCTGCGTTCATGGTTAAAGCCACTTCTCAGGAACATGTTCATTCCCGTGTACTTGGCAGCTTTCACACCGTTCACTCCTGTGCTGTGTCAGAGAAATTCACTCGAATAGAGTAAGGGGACTGCTAGCTGCACAGGCATTGCTACGTTGAAAACACTGTAGGGTCCAAGTGAGGTAGTAGGCTGTTGCTTCTCTTCTTCCTGGGACTACGCTTTTCTGATGGAAAAAGTACCTAGGAGAAAACTCTACTGTAGAAGCTCATTCCCCTTCAAGGATCACAAAGTGCTATGCTAGCATTCCCTCCTTTGCTGACGAGAAATCATTTCAGTAGCTCTTGGGCTATGACACGAGCCAGAGATCCTCTATTGCAGCAAGGTACTTCGACAGGATGCTGACAAGAGTACGCACTATGTGAGACACCACTGCTTTCCTCTCCTACTGAAATGAGAACATCGATAACACGTCAAATAGTGTGGGTGGCTTTTGTGGAAAACACTTTTGGCACGACTTCATACAATTCCTGAATGATGCAGGGGAGCGCAAAGTCTTCACTGCTGTATTCTCAGACTGGAATGAATGCCCCGGTAGGCCCATGTGGTAGTTTTAGCTTCTTCGTCCTTTAATGCTTCACGAACGGGTGGAGTCCAAGGGACGTAGTACAGTCCCCACGCATTTCTCAGGCTACACCCTTCTTCTCCCATTGGTCCAGTACTGAAATGAGAACACTGAGAAGTCGTTCAACACTGAGACGGCTTTGGGGAAAAAAACCCGCTTCCGACGAAATAGGTTTATTCCCGAGTGATTTGGAGGAGAAAACAAATCTTCACGACTGTATTATCTTCCACTGGGAGCCCCACAGGCTACTCTGAGATTCACATTCCCGTAGATCTTCAGAGACTTGGAGTCCAAGTCACGTAGCATGGCCTAGCGGCCTTGCAACGTCCGGACACGCTTTCCTCCCGGAACGCAGAATTTGGCGAAAACAGTGGTAGCCCAGCTTCCTCTCGTTCACACTTGGCATAGTCCTGTGCCAACTAGGGTTCTCTCATTTGTTTGGGGGAACGTGATTACGGAACTCTTTGGCTAGCAAAGTTACCGCCTAGGTGATCATACAGAAAACCAATTGAAATGACGTTCTAAATCGGTCGGTTACATCGGCACCCCATACATTTCGCACTCTACTGAAACGAGTCCATTGACCTAGTGTTACCCGCTGGAGATGAAAGTTGCTAATAAGGCACTTGTGTGAAACATCCTGATTGCCTAGTTGTTTGGAAGCTTTCCATGAATTCCTTGCTGTTCTCTCAGAAGGAAATTCAGTCGAATAGAGTCAGTGGACTGTGAGCTCCATGTGCATATCTACGTTCGAGAAACACTTGTGTCCACAGGACATAGTAGTCAGTACCTGCAGGAAATCTTCGGACTCCGATTGGTTGAAGGAAAAAATAGAGGGGCGAAAAGCCCACACTCGCAGCTCATTGTCCTGCAAAGTTCAGCTACTGCTATGCTCCAGTTCATTCAGTACGGATGGAAAATGATTTCAGAAGCATTTTGGTTAGGACACAACCCACAGCTCTCACATTTGAGACGACTTCTCTTTAAAGATAGAGTTAGGGTTAGGGCTAGCACTAGGGTTACGGTTAGGAGTAGTTTTATTATTAGGGTTAGGGTTAGAGTTAGGGTTAGGGTTAGGTTCAGGGATAGGGATAGGGTGAGGGTTAGGGTTAGGGTTAGGGTTAGGATTGTGGTTTGGGTTAATGTTACATGTAGGTTTAGGGCTAGGGCTAAAGGTAGATGATGGCCGCATGTCGAGGAAACTGTGTCGTAGACGATAGTGCAATTCATAGCTCTCATTGTGCTGTACCTTCATTGAGTCCGTTCATGACGAGAAAGTCATTCTGTAGATCGTTGCACTCAAACACAGCAAGGTAAATGAGAAGAGAGCAAAAAGCTGATCATAAGTTCTGAAGAGGTTATGTGATATGGAGCAAGTCACTCATTTCCAATTCAACTGATACGAACATAGTGATGTGGTGCTGCGTTCATGCTTAAAGCCACTTCTCAGGAACATGTTCATTCCCGTGTACTTGGCAGCTTTCACACCGTTCACTCCTGTGCTGTGTCAGAGAAATTCACTCGAATAGAGTAAGGGGACTGCTAGCTGCACAGGCATTGCTACGTTGAAAACACTGTAGGGTCCAAGTGAGGTAGTAGGCTGTTGCTTCTCTTCTTCCTGGGACTACGCTTTTCTGATGGAAAAAGTACCTAGGAGAAAACTCTACTGTAGAAGCTCATTCCCCTTCAAGGATCACAAAGTGCTATGCTAGCATTCCCTCCTTTGCTGACGAGAAATCATTTCAGTAGCTCTTGGGCTATGACACGAGCCAGAGATCCTCTATTGCAGCAAGGTACTTCGACAGGATGCTGACAAGAGTACGCACTATGTGAGACACCACTGCTTTCCTCTCCTACTGAAATGAGAACATCGATAACACGTCAAATAGTGTGGGTGGCTTTTGTGGAAAACACTTTTGGCACGACTTCATACAATTCCTGAATGATGCAGGGGAGCGCAAAGTCTTCACTGCTGTATTCTCAGACTGGAATGAATGCCCCGGTAGGCCCATGTGGTAGTTTTAGCTTCTTCGTCCTTTAATGCTTCACGAACGGGTGGAGTCCAAGGGACGTAGTACAGTCTCCACGCATTTCTCAGGCTACACCCTTCTTCTCCCATTGGTCCAGTACTGAAATGAGAACACTGAGAAGTCGTTCAACACTGAGAGGGCTTTGGGGAAAAAAACCCGCTTCCGACGAAATAGGTTTATTCCCGAGTGATTTGGAGGAGAAAACAAATCTTCACGACTGTATTATCTTCCACTGGGAGCCCCACAGGCTACTCTGAGATTCACATTCCCGTAGATCTTCAGAGACTTGGAGTCCAAGTCACGTAGCATGGCCTAGCGGCCTTGCAACGTCCGGACACGCTTTCCTCCCGGAACGCAGAATTTGGCGAAAACAGTGGTAGCCCAGCTTCCTCTCGTTCACACTTGGCATAGTCCTGTGCCAACTAGGGTTCTCTCATTTGTTTGGGGGAACGTGATTACGGAACTCTTTGGCTAGCAAAGTTACCGCCTAGGTGATCATACAGAAAACCAATTGAAATGACGTTCTAAATCGGTCGGTTACATCGGCACCCCATACATTTCGCACTCTACTGAAACGAGTCCATTGACCTAGTGTTACCCGCTGGAGATGAAAGTTGCTAATAAGGCACTTGTGTGAAACATCCTGATTGCCTAGTTGTTTGGAAGCTTTCCATGAATTCCTTGCTGTTCTCTCAGAAGGAAATTCAGTCGAATAGAGTCAGTGGACTGTGAGCTCCATGTGCATATCTACGTTCGAGAAACACTTGTGTCCACAGGACATAGTAGTCAGTACCTGCAGGAAATCTTCGGACTCCGATTGGTTGAAGGAAAAACTAGAGGGGCGAAAAGCCCACACTCGCAGCTCATTGTCCTGCAAAGTTCAGCTACTGCTATGCTCCAGTTCATTCAGTACGGATGGAAAATGATTTCAGAAGCATTTTGGTTAGGACACAACCCACAGCTCTCACATTTGAGACGACTTCTCTTTAAAGATAGAGTTAGGGTTAGGGCTAGCACTAGGGTTACGGTTAGGAGTAGTTTTATTATTAGGGTTAGGGTTAGAGTTAGGGTTAGGGTTAGGTTCAGGGATAGGGATAGGGTGAGGGTTAGGGTTAGGGTTAGGGTTAGGATTGTGGTTTGGGTTAATGTTACATGTAGGTTTAGGGCTAGGGCTAAAGGTAGATGATGGCCGCATGTCGAGGAAACTGTGTCGTAGACGATAGTGCAATTCATAGCTCTCATTGTGCTGTACCTTCATTGAGTCCGTTCATGACGAGAAAGTCATTCTGTAGATCGTTGCACTCAAACACAGCAAGGTAAATGAGAAGAGAGCAAAAAGCTGATCATAAGTTCTGAAGAGGTTATGTGATATGGAGCAAGTCACTCATTTCCAATTCAACTGATACGAACATAGTGATGTGGTGCTGCGTTCATGCTTAAAGCCACTTCTCAGGAACATGTTCATTCCCGTGTACTTGGCAGCTTTCACACCGTTCACTCCTGTGCTGTGTCAGAGAAATTCACTCGAATAGAGTAAGGGGACTGCTAGCTGCACAGGCATTGCTACGTTGAAAACACTGTAGGGTCCAAGTGAGGTAGTAGGCTGTTGCTTCTCTTCTTCCTGGGACTACGCTTTTCTGATGGAAAAAGTACCTAGGAGAAAACTCTACTGTAGAAGCTCATTCCCCTTCAAGGATCACAAAGTGCTATGCTAGCATTCCCTCCTTTGCTGACGAGAAATCATTTCAGTAGCTCTTGGGCTATGACACGAGCCAGAGATCCTCTATTGCAGCAAGGTACTTCGACAGGATGCTGACAAGAGTACGCACTATGTGAGACACCACTGCTTTCCTCTCCTACTGAAATGAGAACATCGATAACACGTCAAATAGTGTGGGTGGCTTTTGTGGAAAACACTTTTGGCACGACTTCATACAATTCCTGAATGATGCAGGGGAGCGCACAGTCTTCACTGCTGTATTCTCAGACTGGAATGAATGCCCCGGTAGGCCCATGTGGTAGTTTTAGCTTCTTCGTCCTTTAATGCTTCACGAACGGGTGGAGTCCAAGGGACGTAGTACAGTCTCCACGCATTTCTCAGGCTACACCCTTCTTCTCCCATTGGTCCAGTACTGAAATGAGAACACTGAGAAGTCGTTCAACACTGAGACGGCTTTGGGGAAAAAAACCCGCTTCCGACGAAATAGGTTTATTCCCGAGTGATTTGGAGGAGAAAACAAATCTTCACGACTGTATTATCTTCCACTGGGAGCCCCACAGGCTACTCTGAGATTCACATTCCCGTAGATCTTCAGAGACTTGGAGTCCAAGTCACGTAGCATGGCCTAGCGGCCTTGCTACGTCCGGACACGCTTTCCTCCCGGAACGCAGAATTTGGCGAAACAGTGGTAGCCCAGCTTCCTCTCGTTCACACTTGGCATAGTCCTGTGCCAACTAGGGTTCTCTCATTTGTTTGGGGGAACGTGATTACGGAACTCTTTGGCTAGCAAAGTTACCGCCTAGGTGATCATACAGAAAACCAATTGAAATGACGTTCTAAATCGGTCGGTTACATCGGCACCCCATACATTTCGCACTCTACTGAAACGAGTCCATTGACCTAGTGTTACCCGCTGGAGATGAAAGTTGCTAATAAGGCACTTGTGTGAAACATCCTGATTGCCTAGTTGTTTGGAAGCTTTCCATGAATTCCTTGCTGTTCTCTCAGAAGGAAATTCAGTCGAATAGAGTCAGTGGACTGTGAGCTCCATGTGCATATCTACGTTCGAGAAACACTTGTGTCCACAGGACATAGTAGTCAGTACCTGCAGGAAATCTTCGGACTCCGATTGGTTGAAGGAAAAAATAGAGGGGCGAAAAGCCCACACTCGCAGCTCATTGTCCTGCAAAGTTCAGCTACTGCTATGCTCCAGTTCATTCAGTACGGATGGAAAATGATTTCAGAAGCATTTTGGTTAGGACACAACCCACAGCTCTCACATTTGAGACGACTTCTCTTTAAAGATAGAGTTAGGGTTAGGGCTAGCACTAGGGTTACGGTTAGGAGTAGTTTTATTATTAGGGTTAGGGTTAGAGTTAGGGTTAGGGTTAGGTTCAGGGATAGGGATAGGGTGAGGGTTAGGGTTAGGGTTAGGGTTAGGATTGTGGTTTGGGTTAATGTTACATGTAGGTTTAGGGCTAGGGCTAAAGGTAGATGATGGCCGCATGTCGAGGAAACTGTGTCGTAGACGATAGTGCAATTCATAGCTCTCATTGTGCTGTACCTTCATTGAGTCCGTTCATGACGAGAAAGTCATTCTGTAGATCGTTGCACTCAAACACAGCAAGGTAAATGAGAAGAGAGCAAAAAGCTGATCATAAGTTCTGAAGAGGTTATGTGATATGGAGCAAGTCACTCATTTCCAATTCAACTGATACGAACATAGTGATGTGGTGCTGCGTTCATGCTTAAAGCCACTTCTCAGGAACATGTTCATTCCCGTGTACTTGGCAGCTTTCACACCGTTCACTCCTGTGCTGTGTCAGAGAAATTCACTCGAATAGAGTAAGGGGACTGCTAGCTGCACAGGCATTGCTACGTTGAAAACACTGTAGGGTCCAAGTGAGGTAGTAGGCTGTTGCTTCTCTTCTTCCTGGGACTACGCTTTTCTGATGGAAAAAGTACCTAGGAGAAAACTCTACTGTAGAAGCTCATTCCCCTTCAAGGATCACAAAGTGCTATGCTACCATTCCCTCCTTTGCTGACGAGAAATCATTTCAGTAGCTCTTGGGCTATGACACGAGCCAGAGATCCTCTATTGCAGCAAGGTACTTCGACAGGATGCTGACAAGAGTACGCACTATGTGAGACACCACTGCTTTCCTCTCCTACTGAAATGAGAACATCGATAACACGTCAAATAGTGTGGGTGGCTTTTGTGGAAAACACTTTTGGCACGACTTCATACAATTCCTGAATGATGCAGGGGAGCGCAAATTCTTCACTGCTGTATTCTCAGACTGGAATGAATGCCCCGGTAGGCCCATGTGGTAGTTTTAGCTTCTTCGTCCTTTAATGCTTCACGAACGGGTGGAGTCCAAGGGACGTAGTACAGTCCCCACGCATTTCTCAGGCTACACCCTTCTTCTCCCATTGGTCCAGTACTGAAATGAGAACACTGAGAAGTCGTTCAACACTGAGAAGGCTTTGGGGAAAAAAACCCGCTTCCGACGAAATAGGTTTATTCCCGAGTGATTTGGAGGAGAAAACAAATCTTCACGACTGTATTATCTTCCACTGGGAGCCCCACAGGCTACTCTGAGATTCACATTCCCGTAGATCTTCAGAGACTTGGAGTCCAAGTCACGTAGCATGGCCTAGCGGCCTTGCAACGTCCGGACACGCTTTCCTCCCGGAACGCAGAATTTGGCGAAAACAGTGGTAGCCCAGCTTCCTCTCGTTCACACTTGGCATAGTCCTGTGCCAACTAGGGTTCTCTCATTTGTTTGGGGGAACGTGATTACGGAACTCTTTGGCTAGCAAAGTTACCGCCTAGGTGATCATACAGAAAACCAATTGAAATGACGTTCTAAATCGGTCGGTTACATCGGCACCCCATACATTTCGCACTCTACTGAAACGAGTCCATTGACCTAGTGTTACCCGCTGGAGATGAAAGTTGCTAATAAGCCACTTGTGTGAAACATCCTGATTGCCTAGTTGTTTGGAAGCTTTCCATGAATTCCTTGCTGTTCTCTCAGAAGGAAATTCAGTCGAATAGAGTCAGTGGACTGTGAGCTCCATGTGCATATCTACGTTCGAGAAACACTTGTGTCCACAAGACATAGTAGTCAGTACCTGCAGGAAATCTTCGGACTCCGATTGGTTGAAGGAAAAAATAGAGGGGCGAAAAGCCCACACTCGCAGCTCATTGTCCTGCAAAGTTCAGCTACTGCTATGCTCCAGTTCATTCAGTACGGATGGAAAATGATTTCAGAAGCATTTTGGTTAGGACACAACCCACAGCTCTCACATTTGAGACGACTTCTCTTTAAAGATAGAGTTAGGGTTAGGGCTAGCACTAGGGTTACGGTTAGGAGTAGTTTTATTATTAGGGTTAGGGTTAGAGTTAGGGTTAGGGTTAGGTTCAGGGATAGGGATAGGGTGAGGGTTAGGGTTAGGGTTAGGGTTAGGATTGTGGTTTGGGTTAATGTTACATGTAGGTTTAGGGCTAGGGCTAAAGGTAGATGATGGCCGCATGTCGAGGAAACTGTGTCGTAGACGATAGTGCAATTCATAGCTCTCATTGTGCTGTACCTTCATTGAGTCCGTTCATGACGAGAAAGTCATTCTGTAGATCGTTGCACTCAAACACAGCAAGGTAAATGAGAAGAGAGCAAAAAGCTGATCATAAGTTCTGAAGAGGTTATGTGATATGGAGCAAGTCACTCATTTCCAATTCAACCGATACGAACATAGTGATGTGGTGCTGCGTTCATGCTTAAAGCCACTTCTCAGGAACATGTTCATTCCCGTGTACTTGGCAGCTTTCACACCGTTCACTCCTGTGCTGTGTCAGAGAAATTCACTCGAATAGAGTAAGGGGACTGCTAGCTGCACAGGCATTGCTACGTTGAAAACACTGTAGGGTCCAAGTGAGGTAGTAGGCTGTTGCTTCTCTTCTTCCTGGGACTACGCTTTTCTGATGGAAAAAGTACCTAGGAGAAAACTCTACTGTAGAAGCTCATTCCCCTTCAAGGATCACAAAGTGCTATGCTAGCATTCCCTCCTTTGCTGACGAGAAATCATTTCAGTAGCTCTTGGGCTATGACACGAGCCAGAGATCCTCTATTGCAGCAAGGTACTTCGACAGGATGCTGACAAGAGTACGCACTATGTGAGACACCACTGCTTTCCTCTCCTACTGAAATGAGAACATCGATAACACGTCAAATAGTGTGGGTGGCTTTTGTGGAAAACACTTTGGGCACGACTTCATACAATTCCTGAATGATGCAGGGGAGCGCAAAGTCTTCACTGCTGTATTCTCAGACTGGAATGAATGCCCCGGTAGGCCCATGTGGTAGTTTTAGCTTCTTCGTCCTTTAATGCTTCACGAACGGGTGGAGTCCAAGGGACGTAGTACAGTCCCCACGCATTTCTCAGGCTACACCCTTCTTCTCCCATTGGTCCAGTACTGAAATGAGAACACTGAGAAGTCGTTCAACACTGAGACGGCTTTGGGGAAAAAAACCCGCTTCCGACGAAATAGGTTTATTCCCGAGTGATTTGGAGGAGAAAACAAATCTTCACGACTGTATTATCTTCCACTGGGAGCCCCACAGGCTACTCTGAGATTCACATTCCCGTAGATCTTCAGAGACTTGGAGTCCAAGTCACGTAGCATGGCCTAGCGGCCTTGCAACGTCCGGACACGCTTTCCTCCCGGAACGCAGAATTTGGCGAAAACAGTGGTAGCCCAGCTTCCTCTCGTTCACACTTGGCATAGTCCTGTGCCAACTAGGGTTCTCTCATTTGTTTGGGGGAACGTGATTACGGAACTCTTTGGCTAGCAAAGTTACCGCCTAGGTGATCATACAGAAAACCAATTGAAATGACGTTCTAAATCGGTCGGTTACATCGGCACCCCATACATTTCGCACTCTACTGAAACGAGTCCATTGACCTAGTGTTACCCGCTGGAGATGAAAGTTGCTAATAAGGCACTTGTGTGAAACATCCTGATTGCCTAGTTGTTTGGAAGCTTTCCATGAATTCCTTGCTGTTCTCTCAGAAGGAAATTCAGTCGAATAGAGTCAGTGGACTGTGAGCTCCATGTGCATATCTACGTTCGAGAAACACTTGTGTCCACAAGACATAGTAGTCAGTACCTGCAGGAAATCTTCGGACTCCGATTGGTTGAAGGAAAAATTAGAGGGGCGAAAAGCCCACACTCGCAGCTCATTGTCCTGCAAAGTTCAGCTACTGCTATGCTCCAGTTCATTCAGTACGGATGGAAAATGATTTCAGAAGCATTTTGGTTAGGACACAACCCACAGCTCTCACATTTGAGACGACTTCTCTTTAAAGATAGAGTTAGGGTTAGGGCTAGCACTAGGGTTACGGTTAGGAGTAGTTTTATTATTAGGGTTAGGGTTAGAGTTAGGGTTAGGGTTAGGTTCAGGGATAGGGATAGGGTGAGGGTTAGGGTTAGGGTTAGGGTTAGGATTGTGGTTTGGGTTAATGTTACATGTAGGTTTAGGGCTAGGGCTAAAGGTAGATGATGGCCGCATGTCGAGGAAACTGTGTCGTAGACGATAGTGCAATTCATAGCTCTCATTGTGCTGTACCTTCATTGAGTCCGTTCATGACGAGAAAGTCATTCTGTAGATCGTTGCACTCAAACACAGCAAGGTAAATGAGAAGAGAGCAAAAAGCTGATCATAAGTTCTGAAGAGGTTATGTGATATGGAGCAAGTCACTCATTTCCAATTCAACCGATACGAACATAGTGATGTGGTGCTGCGTTCATGCTTAAAGCCACTTCTCAGGAACATGTTCATTCCCGTGTACTTGGCAGCTTTCACACCGTTCACTCCTGTGCTGTGTCAGAGAAATTCACTCGAATAGAGTAAGGGGACTGCTAGCTGCACAGGCATTGCTACGTTGAAAACACTGTAGGGTCCAAGTGAGGTAGTAGGCTGTTGCTTCTCTTCTTCCTGGGACTACGCTTTTCTGATGGAAAAAGTACCTAGGAGAAAACTCTACTGTAGAAGCTCATTCCCCTTCAAGGATCACAAAGTGCTATGCTAGCATTCCCTCCTTTGCTGACGAGAAATCATTTCAGTAGCTCTTGGGCTATGACACGAGCCAGAGATCCTCTATTGCAGCAAGGTACTTCGACAGGATGCTGACAAGAGTACGCACTATGTGAGACACCACTGCTTTCCTCTCCTACTGAAATGAGAACATCGATAACACGTCAAATAGTGTGGGTGGCTTTTGTGGAAAACACTTTTGGCACGACTTCATACAATTCCTGAATGATGCAGGGGAGCGCAAAGTCTTCACTGCTGTATTCTCAGACTGGAATGAATGCCCCGGTAGGCCCATGTGGTAGTTTTAGCTTCTTCGTCCTTTAATGCTTCACGAACGGGTGGAGTCCAAGGGACGTAGTACAGTCTCCACGCATTTCTCAGGCTACACCCTTCTTCTCCCATTGGTCCAGTACTGAAATGAGAACACTGAGAAGTCGTTCAACACTGAGACGGCTTTGGGGAAAAAAACCCGCTTCCGACGAAATAGGTTTATTCCCGAGTGATTTGGAGCAGAAAACAAATCTTCACGACTGTATTATCTTCCACTGGGAGCCCCACAGGCTACTCTGAGATTCACATTCCCGTAGATCTTCAGAGACTTGGAGTCCAAGTCACGTAGCATGGCCTAGCGGCCTTGCAACGTCCGGACACGCTTTCCTCCCGGAACGCAGAATTTGGCGAAAACAGTGGTAGCCCAGCTTCCTCTCGTTCACACTTGGCATAGTCCTGTGCCAACTAGGGTTCTCTCATTTGTTTGGGGGAACGTGATTACGGAACTCTTTGGCTAGCAAAGTTACCGCCTAGGTGATCATACAGAAAACCAATTGAAATGACGTTCTAAATCGGTCGGTTACATCGGCACCCCATACATTTCGCACTCTACTGAAACGAGTCCATTGACCTAGTGTTACCCGCTGGAGATGAAAGTTGCTAATAAGGCACTTGTGTGAAACATCCTGATTGCCTAGTTGTTTGGAAGCTTTCCATGAATTCCTTGCTGTTCTCTCAGAAGGAAATTCAGTCGAATAGAGTCAGTGGACTGTGAGCTCCATGTGCATATCTACGTTCGAGAAACACTTGTGTCCACAAGACATAGTAGTCAGTACCTGCAGGAAATCTTCGGACTCCGATTGGTTGAAGGAAAAAATAGAGGGGCGAAAAGCCCACACTCGCAGCTCATTGTCCTGCAAAGTTCAGCTACTGCTATGCTCCAGTTCATTCAGTACGGATGGAAAATGATTTCAGAAGCATTTTGGTTAGGACACAACCCACAGCTCTCACATTTGAGACGACTTCTCTTTAAAGATAGAGTTAGGGTTAGGGCTAGCACTAGGGTTACGGTTAGGAGTAGTTTTATTATTAGGGTTAGGGTTAGAGTTAGGGTTAGGGTTAGGTTCAGGGATAGGGATAGGGTGAGGGTTAGGGTTAGGGTTAGGGTTAGGATTGTGGTTTGGGTTAATGTTACATGTAGGTTTAGGGCTAGGGCTAAAGGTAGATGATGGCCGCATGTCGAGGAAACTGTGTCGTAGACGATAGTGCAATTCATAGCTCTCATTGTGCTGTACCTTCATTGAGTCCGTTCATGACGAGAAAGTCATTCTGTAGATCGTTGCACTCAAACACAGCAAGGTAAATGAGAAGAGAGCAAAAAGCTGATCATAAGTTCTGAAGAGGTTATGTGATATGGAGCAAGTCACTCATTGCCAATTCAACTGATACGAACATAGTGATGTGGTGCTGCGTTCATGCTTAAAGCCACTTCTCAGGAACATGTTCATTCCCGTGTACTTGGCAGCTTTCACACCGTTCACTCCTGTGCTGTGTCAGAGAAATTCACTCGAATAGAGTAAGGGGACTGCTAGCTGCACAGGCATTGCTACGTTGAAAACACTGTAGGGTCCAAGTGAGGTAGTAGGCTGTTGCTTCTCTTCTTCCTGGGACTACGCTTTTCTGATGGAAAAAGTACCTAGGAGAAAACTCTACTGTAGAAGCTCATTCCCCTTCAAGGATCACAAAGTGCTATGCTAGCATTCCCTCCTTTGCTGACGAGAAATCATTTCAGTAGCTCTTGGGCTATGACACGAGCCAGAGATCCTCTATTGCAGCAAGGTACTTCGACAGGATGCTGACAAGAGTACGCACTATGTGAGACACCACTGCTTTCCTCTCCTACTGAAATGAGAACATCGATAACACGTCAAATAGTGTGGGTGGCTTTTGTGGAAAACACTTTTGGCACGACTTCATACAATTCCTGAATGATGCAGGGGAGCGCAAAGTCTTCACTGCTGTATTCTCAGACTGGAATGAATGCCCCGGTAGGCCCATGTGGTAGTTTTAGCTTCTTCGTCCTTTAATGCTTCACGAACGGGTGGAGTCCAAGGGACGTAGTACAGTCTCCACGCATTTCTCAGGCTACACCCTTCTTCTCCCATTGGTCCAGTACTGAAATGAGAACACTGAGAAGTCGTTCAACACTGAGACGGCTTTGGGGAAAAAAACCCGCTTCCGACGAAATAGGTTTATTCCCGAGTGATTTGGAGCAGAAAACAAATCTTCACGACTGTATTATCTTCCACTGGGAGCCCCACAGGCTACTCTGAGATTCACATTCCCGTAGATCTTCAGAGACTTGGAGTCCAAGTCACGTAGCATGGCCTAGCGGCCTTGCAACGTCCGGACACGCTTTCCTCCCGGAACGCAGAATTTGGCGAAAACAGTGGTAGCCCAGCTTCCTCTCGTTCACACTTGGCATAGTCCTGTGCCAACTAGGGTTCTCTCATTTGTTTGGGGGAACGTGATTACGGAACTCTTTGGCTAGCAAAGTTACCGCCTAGGTGATCATACAGAAAACCAATTGAAATGACGTTCTAAATCGGTCGGTTACATCGGCACCCCATACATCTCGCACTCTACTGAAACGAGTCCATTGACCTAGTGTTACCCGCTGGAGATGAAAGTTGCTAATAAGGCACTTGTGTGAAACATCCTGATTGCCTAGTTGTTTGGAAGCTTTCCATGAATTCCTTGCTGTTCTCTCAGAAGGAAATTCAGTCGAATAGAGTCAGTGGACTGTGAGCTCCATGTGCATATCTACGTTCGAGAAACACTTTTGTCCACAGGACATAGTAGTCAGTACCTGCAGGAAATCTTCGGACTCCGATTGGTTGAAGGAAAAAATAGAGGGGCGAAAAGCCCACACTCGCAGCTCATTGTCCTGCAAAGTTCAGCTACTGCTATGCTCCAGTTCATTCAGTACGGATGGAAAATGATTTCAGAAGCATTTTGGTTAGGACACAACCCACAGCTCTCACATTTGAGACGACTTCTCTTTAAAGATAGAGTTAGGGTTAGGGCTAGCACTAGGGTTACGGTTAGGAGTAGTTTTATTATTAGGGTTAGGGTTAGAGTTAGGGTTAGGGTTAGGTTCAGGGATAGGGATAGGGTGAGGGTTAGGGTTAGGGTTAGGGTTAGGATTGTGGTTTGGGTTAATGTTACATGTAGGTTTAGGGCTAGGGCTAAAGGTAGATGATGGCCGCATGTCGAGGAAACTGTGTCGTAGACGATAGTGCAATTCATAGCTCTCATTGTGCTGTACCTTCATTGAGTCCGTTCATGACGAGAAAGTCATTCTGTAGATCGTTGCACTCAAACACAGCAAGGTAAATGAGAAGAGAGCAAAAAGCTGATCATAAGTTCTGAAGAGGTTATGTGATATGGAGCAAGTCACTCATTTCCAATTCAACTGATACGAACATAGTGATGTGGTGCTGCGTTCATGCTTAAAGCCACTTCTCAGGAACATGTTCATTCCCGTGTACTTGGCAGCTTTCACACCGTTCACTCCTGTGCTGTGTCAGAGAAATTCACTCGAATAGAGTAAGGGGACTGCTAGCTGCACAGGCATTGCTACGTTGAAAACACTGTAGGGTCCAAGTGAGGTAGTAGGCTGTTGCTTCTCTTCTTCCTGGGACTACGCTTTTCTGATGGAAAAAGTACCTAGGAGAAAACTCTACTGTAGAAGCTCATTCCCCTTCAAGGATCACAAAGTGCTATGCTAGCATTCCCTCCTTTGCTGACGAGAAATCATTTCAGTAGCTCTTGGGCTATGACACGAGCCAGAGATCCTCTATTGCAGCAAGGTACTTCGACAGGATGCTGACAAGAGTACGCACTATGTGAGACACCACTGCTTTCCTCTCCTACTGAAATGAGAACATCGATAACACGTCAAATAGTGTGGGTGGCTTTTGTGGAAAACACTTTTGGCACGACTTCATACAATTCCTGAATGATGCAGGGGAGCGCAAAGTCTTCACTGCTGTATTCTCAGACTGGAATGAATGCCCCGGTAGGCCCATGTGGTAGTTTTAGCTTCTTCGTCCTTTAATGCTTCACGAACGGATGGAGTCCAAGGGACGTAGTACAGTCCCCACGCATTTCTCAGGCTACACCCTTCTTCTCCCATTGGTCCAGTACTGAAATGAGAACACTGAGAAGTCGTTCAACACTGAGACGGCTTTGGGGAAAAAAACCCGCTTCCGACGAAATAGGTTTATTCCCGAGTGATTTGGAGGAGAAAACAAATCTTCACGACTGTATTATCTTCCACTGGGAGCCCCACAGGCTATTCTGAGATTCACATTCCCGTAGATCTTCAGAGACTTGGAGTCCAAGTCACGTAGCATGGCCTAGCGGCCTTGCAACGTCCGGACACGCTTTCCTCCCGGAACGCAGAATTTGGCGAAAACAGTGGTAGCCCCGCTTCCTCTCGTTCACACTTGGCATAGTCCTGTGCCAACTAGGGTTCTCTCATTTGTTTGGGGGAACGTGATTACGGAACTCTTTGGCTAGCAAAGTTACCGCCTAGGTGATCATACAGAAAACCAATTGAAATGACGTTCTAAATCGGTCGGTTATATCGGCACCCCATACATTTCGCACTCTACTGAAACGAGTCCATTGACCTAGTGTTACCCGCTGGAGATGAAAGTTGCTAATAAGCCACTTGTGTGAAACATCCTGATTGCCTAGTTGTTTGGAAGCTTTCCATGAATTCCTTGCTGTTCTCTCAGAAGGAAATTCAGTCGAATAGAGTCAGTGGACTGTGAGCTCCATGTGCATATCTACGTTCGAGAAACACTTGTGTCCACAAGACATAGTAGTCAGTACCTGCAGGAAATCTTCGGACTCCGATTGGTTGAAGGAAAAATTAGAGGGGCGAAAAGCCCACACTCGCAGCTCATTGTCCTGCAAAGTTCAGCTACTGCTATGCTCCAGTTCATTCAGTACGGATGGAAAATGATTTCAGAAGCATTTTGGTTAGGACACAACCCACAGCTCTCACATTTGAGACGACTTCTCTTTAAAGATAGAGTTAGGGTTAGGGCTAGCACTAGGGTTACGGTTAGGAGTAGTTTTATTATTAGGGTTAGGGTTAGAGTTAGGGTTAGGGTTAGGTTCAGGGATAGGGATAGGGTGAGGGTTAGGGTTAGGGTTAGGGTTAGGATTGTGGTTTGGGTTAATGTTACATGTAGGTTTAGGGCTAGGGCTAAAGGTAGATGATGGCCGCATGTCGAGGAAACTGTGTCGTAGACGATAGTGCAATTCATAGCTCTCATTGTGCTGTACCTTCATTGAGTCCGTTCATGACGAGAAAGCCATTCTCTAGATCGTTACACTCAAACACAGCAAGGTAAATGAGAAGAGAGCAAAAAGCTGATCATAAGTTCTGAAGAGGTTATGTGATATGGAGCAAGTCACTCATTTCCAATTCAACTGATACGAACATAGTGATGTGGTGCTGCGTTCATGCTTAAAGCCACTTCTCAGGAACATGTTCATTCCCGTGTACTTGGCAGCTTTCACACCGTTCACTCCTGTGCTGTGTCAGAGAAATTCACTCGAATAGAGTAAGGGGACTGCTAGCTGCACAGGCATTGCTACGTTGAAAACACTGTAGGGTCCAAGTGAGGTAGTAGGCTGTTGCTTCTCTTCTTCCTGGGACTACGCTTTTCTGATGGAAAAAGTACCTAGGAGAAAACTCTACTGTAGAAGCTCATTCCCCTTCAAGGATCACAAAGTGCTATGCTAGCATTCCCTCCTTTGCTGACGAGAAATCATTTCAGTAGCTCTTGGGCTATGACACGAGCCAGAGATCCTCTATTGCAGCAAGGTACTTCGACAGGATGCTGACAAGAGTACGCACTATGTGAGACACCACTGCTTTCCTCTCCTACTGAAATGAGAACATCGATAACACGTCAAATAGTGTGGGTGGCTTTTGTGGAAAACACTTTGGGCACGACTTCATACAATTCCTGAATGATGCAGGGGAGCGCAAAGTCTTCACTGCTGTATTCTCAGACTGGAATGAATGCCCCGGTAGGCCCATGTGGTAGTTTTAGCTTCTTCGTCCTTTAATGCTTCACGAACGGGTGGAGTCCAAGGGACGTAGTACAGTCCCCACGCATTTCTCAGGCTACACCCTTCTTCTCCCATTGGTCCAGTACTGAAATGAGAACACTGAGAAGTCGTTCAACACTGAGACGGCTTTGGGGAAAAAAACCCGCTTCCGACGAAATAGGTTTATTCCCGAGTGATTTGGAGGAGAAAACAAATCTTCACGACTGTATTATCTTCCACTGGGAGCCCCACAGGCTACTCTGAGATTCACATTCCCGTAGATCTTCAGAGACTTGGAGTCCAAGTCACGTAGCATGGCCTAGAGGCCTTGCAACGTCCGGACACGCTTTCCTCCCGGAACGCAGAATTTGGCGAAAACAGTGGTAGCCCAGCTTCCTCTCGTTCACACTTGGCATAGTCCTGTGCCAACTAGGGTTCTCTCATTTGTTTGGGGGAACGTGATTACGGAACTCTTTGGCTAGCAAAGTTACCGCCTAGGTGATCATACAGAAAACCAATTGAAATGACGTTCTAAATCGGTCGGTTACATCGGCACCCCATACATTTCGCACTCTACTGAAACGAGTCCATTGACCTAGTGTTACCCGCTGGAGATGAAAGTTGCTAATAAGGCACTTGTGTGAAACATCCTGATTGCCTAGTTGTTTGGAAGCTTTCCATGAATTCCTTGCTGTTCTCTCAGAAGGAAATTCAGTCGAATAGAGTCAGTGGACTGTGAGCTCCATGTGCATATCTACGTTCGAGAAACACTTGTGTCCACAAGACATAGTAGTCAGTACCTGCAGGAAATCTTCGGACTCCGATTGGTTGAAGGAAAAATTAGAGGGGCGAAAAGCCCACACTCGCAGCTCATTGTCCTGCAAAGTTCAGCTACTGCTATGCTCCAGTTCATTCAGTACGGATGGAAAATGATTTCAGAAGCATTTTGGTTAGGACACAACCCACAGCTCTCACATTTGAGACGACTTCTCTTTAAAGATAGAGTTAGGGTTAGGGCTAGCACTAGGGTTACGGTTAGGAGTAGTTTTATTATTAGGGTTAGGGTTAGAGTTAGGGTTAGGGTTAGGTTCAGGGATAGGGATAGGGTGAGGGTTAGGGTTAGGGTTAGGGTTAGGATTGTGGTTTGGGTTAATGTTACATGTAGGTTTAGGGCTAGGGCTAAAGGTAGATGATGGCCGCATGTCGAGGAAACTGTGTCGTAGACGATAGTGCAATTCATAGCTCTCATTGTGCTGTACCTTCATTGAGTCCGTTCATGACGAGAAAGTCATTCTGTAGATCGTTGCACTCAAACACAGCAAGGTAAATGAGAAGAGAGCAAAAAGCTGATCATAAGTTCTGAAGAGGTTATGTGATATGGAGCAAGTCACTCATTTCCAATTCAACCGATACGAACATAGTGATGTGGTGCTGCGTTCATGCTTAAAGCCACTTCTCAGGAACATGTTCATTCCCGTGTACTTGGCAGCTTTCACACCGTTCACTCCTGTGCTGTGTCAGAGAAATTCACTCGAATAGAGTAAGGGGACTGCTAGCTGCACAGGCATTGCTACGTTGAAAACACTGTAGGGTCCAAGTGAGGTAGTAGGCTGTTGCTTCTCTTCTTCCTGGGACTACGCTTTTCTGATGGAAAAAGTACCTAGGAGAAAACTCTACTGTAGAAGCTCATTCCCCTTCAAGGATCACAAAGTGCTATGCTAGCATTCCCTCCTTTGCTGACGAGAAATCATTTCAGTAGCTCTTGGGCTATGACACGAGCCAGAGATCCTCTATTGCAGCAAGGTACTTCGACAGGATGCTGACAAGAGTACGCACTATGTGAGACACCACTGCTTTCCTCTCCTACTGAAATGAGAACATCGATAACACGTCAAATAGTGTGGGTGGCTTTTGTGGAAAACACTTTTGGCACGACTTCATACAATTCCTGAATGATGCAGGGGAGCGCAAAGTCTTCACTGCTGTATTCTCAGACTGGAATGAATGCCCCGGTAGGCCCATGTGGTAGTTTTAGCTTCTTCGTCCTTTAATGCTTCACGAACGGGTGGAGTCCAAGGGACGTAGTACAGTCTCCACGCATTTCTCAGGCTACACCCTTCTTCTCCCATTGGTCCAGTACTGAAATGAGAACACTGAGAAGTCGTTCAACACTGAGACGGCTTTGGGGAAAAAAACCCGCTTCCGACGAAATAGGTTTATTCCCGAGTGATTTGGAGCAGAAAACAAATCTTCACGACTGTATTATCTTCCACTGGGAGCCCCACAGGCTACTCTGAGATTCACATTCCCGTAGATCTTCAGAGACTTGGAGTCCAAGTCACGTAGCATGGCCTAGCGGCCTTGCAACGTCCGGACACGCTTTCCTCCCGGAACGCAGAATTTGGCGAAAACAGTGGTAGCCCAGCTTCCTCTCGTTCACACTTGGCATAGTCCTGTGCCAACTAGGGTTCTCTCATTTGTTTGGGGGAACGTGATTACGGAACTCTTTGGCTAGCAAAGTTACCGCCTAGGTGATCATACAGAAAACCAATTGAAATGACGTTCTAAATCGGTCGGTTACATCGGCACCCCATACATTTCGCACTCTACTGAAACGAGTCCATTGACCTAGTGTTACCCGCTGGAGATGAAAGTTGCTAATAAGGCACTTGTGTGAAACATCCTGATTGCCTAGTTGTTTGGAAGCTTTCCATGAATTCCTTGCTGTTCTCTCAGAAGGAAATTCAGTCGAATAGAGTCAGTGGACTGTGAGCTCCATGTGCATATCTACGTTCGAGAAACACTTGTGTCCACAAGACATAGTAGTCAGTACCTGCAGGAAATCTTCGGACTCCGATTGGTTGAAGGAAAAAATAGAGGGGCGAAAAGCCCACACTCGCAGCTCATTGTCCTGCAAAGTTCAGCTACTGCTATGCTCCAGTTCATTCAGTACGGATGGAAAATGATTTCAGAAGCATTTTGGTTAGGACACAACCCACAGCTCTCACATTTGAGACGACTTCTCTTTAAAGATAGAGTTAGGGTTAGGGCTAGCACTAGGGTTACGGTTAGGAGTAGTTTTATTATTAGGGTTAGGGTTAGAGTTAGGGTTAGGGTTAGGTTCAGGGATAGGGATAGGGTGAGGGTTAGGGTTAGGGTTAGGGTTAGGATTGTGGTTTGGGTTAATGTTACATGTAGGTTTAGGGCTAGGGCTAAAGGTAGATGATGGCCGCATGTCGAGGAAACTGTGTCGTAGACGATAGTGCAATTCATAGCTCTCATTGTGCTGTACCTTCATTGAGTCCGTTCATGACGAGAAAGTCATTCTGTAGATCGTTGCACTCAAACACAGCAAGGTAAATGAGAAGAGAGCAAAAAGCTGATCATAAGTTCTGAAGAGGTTATGTGATATGGAGCAAGTCACTCATTGCCAATTCAACTGATACGAACATAGTGATGTGGTGCTGCGTTCATGCTTAAAGCCACTTCTCAGGAACATGTTCATTCCCGTGTACTTGGCAGCTTTCACACCGTTCACTCCTGTGCTGTGTCAGAGAAATTCACTCGAATAGAGTAAGGGGACTGCTAGCTGCACAGGCATTGCTACGTTGAAAACACTGTAGGGTCCAAGTGAGGTAGTAGGCTGTTGCTTCTCTTCTTCCTGGGACTACGCTTTTCTGATGGAAAAAGTACCTAGGAGAAAACTCTACTGTAGAAGCTCATTCCCCTTCAAGGATCACAAAGTGCTATGCTAGCATTCCCTCCTTTGCTGACGAGAAATCATTTCAGTAGCTCTTGGGCTATGACACGAGCCAGAGATCCTCTATTGCAGCAAGGTACTTCGACAGGATGCTGACAAGAGTACGCACTATGTGAGACACCACTGCTTTCCTCTCCTACTGAAATGAGAACATCGATAACACGTCAAATAGTGTGGGTGGCTTTTGTGGAAAACACTTTTGGCACGACTTCATACAATTCCTGAATGATGCAGGGGAGCGCAAAGTCTTCACTGCTGTATTCTCAGACTGGAATGAATGCCCCGGTAGGCCCATGTGGTAGTTTTAGCTTCTTCGTCCTTTAATGCTTCACGAACGGGTGGAGTCCAAGGGACGTAGTACAGTCTCCACGCATTTCTCAGGCTACACCCTTCTTCTCCCATTGGTCCAGTACTGAAATGAGAACACTGAGAAGTCGTTCAACACTGAGACGGCTTTGGGGAAAAAAACCCGCTTCCGACGAAATAGGTTTATTCCCGAGTGATTTGGAGCAGAAAACAAATCTTCACGACTGTATTATCTTCCACTGGGAGCCCCACAGGCTACTCTGAGATTCACATTCCCGTAGATCTTCAGAGACTTGGAGTCCAAGTCACGTAGCATGGCCTAGCGGCCTTGCAACGTCCGGACACGCTTTCCTCCCGGAACGCAGAATTTGGCGAAAACAGTGGTAGCCCAGCTTCCTCTCGTTCACACTTGGCATAGTCCTGTGCCAACTAGGGTTCTCTCATTTGTTTGGGGGAACGTGATTACGGAACTCTTTGGCTAGCAAAGTTACCGCCTAGGTGATCATACAGAAAACCAATTGAAATGACGTTCTAAATCGGTCGGTTACATCGGCACCCCATACATTTCGCACTCTACTGAAACGAGTCCATTGACCTAGTGTTACCCGCTGGAGATGAAAGTTGCTAATAAGGCACTTGTGTGAAACATCCTGATTGCCTAGTTGTTTGGAAGCTTTCCATGAATTCCTTGCTGTTCTCTCAGAAGGAAATTCAGTCGAATAGAGTCAGTGGACTGTGAGCTCCATGTGCATATCTACGTTCGAGAAACACTTTTGTCCACAGGACATAGTAGTCAGTACCTGCAGGAAATCTTCGGACTCCGATTGGTTGAAGGAAAAAATAGAGGGGCGAAAAGCCCACACTCGCAGCTCATTGTCCTGCAAAGTTCAGCTACTGCTATGCTCCAGTTCATTCAGTACGGATGGAAAATGATTTCAGAAGCATTTTGGTTAGGACACAACCCACAGCTCTCACATTTGAGACGACTTCTCTTTAAAGATAGAGTTAGGGTTAGGGCTAGCACTAGGGTTACGGTTAGGAGTAGTTTTATTATTAGGGTTAGGGTTAGAGTTAGGGTTAGGGTTAGGTTCAGGGATAGGGATAGGGTGAGGGTTAGGGTTAGGGTTAGGGTTAGGATTGTGGTTTGGGTTAATGTTACATGTAGGTTTAGGGCTAGGGCTAAAGGTAGATGATGGCCGCATGTCGAGGAAACTGTGTCGTAGACGATAGTGCAATTCATAGCTCTCATTGTGCTGTACCTTCATTGAGTCCGTTCATGACGAGAAAGTCATTCTGTAGATCGTTGCACTCAAACACAGCAAGGTAAATGAGAAGAGAGCAAAAAGCTGATCATAAGTTCTGAAGAGGTTATGTGATATGGAGCAAGTCACTCATTTCCAATTCAACTGATACGAACATAGTGATGTGGTGCTGCGTTCATGCTTAAAGCCACTTCTCAGGAACATGTTCATTCCCGTGTACTTGGCAGCTTTCACACCGTTCACTCCTGTGCTGTGTCAGAGAAATTCACTCGAATAGAGTAAGGGGACTGCTAGCTGCACAGGCATTGCTACGTTGAAAACACTGTAGGGTCCAAGTGAGGTAGTAGGCTGTTGCTTCTCTTCTTCCTGGGACTACGCTTTTCTGATGGCAAAAGTACCTAGGAGAAAACTCTACTGTAGAAGCTCATTCCCCTTCAAGGATCACAAAGTGCTATGCTAGCATTCCCTCCTTTGCTGACGAGAAATCATTTCAGTAGCTCTTGGGCTATGACACGAGCCAGAGATCCTCTATTGCAGCAAGGTACTTCGACAGGATGCTGACAAGAGTACGCACTATGTGAGACACCACTGCTTTCCTCTCCTACTGAAATGAGAACATCGATAACACGTCAAATAGTGTGGGTGGCTTTTGTGGAAAACACTTTTGGCACGACTTCATACAATTCCTGAATGATGCAGGGGAGCGCAAAGTCTTCACTGCTGTATTCTCAGACTGGAATGAATGCCCCGGTAGGCCCATGTGGTAGTTTTAGCTTCTTCGTCCTTTAATGCTTCACGAACGGATGGAGTCCAAGGGACGTAGTACAGTCCCCACGCATTTCTCAGGCTACACCCTTCTTCTCCCATTGGTCCAGTACTGAAATGAGAACACTGAGAAGTCGTTCAACACTGAGACGGCTTTGGGGAAAAAAACCCGCTTCCGACGAAATAGGTTTATTCCCGAGTGATTTGGAGGAGAAAACAAATCTTCACGACTGTATTATCTTCCACTGGGAGCCCCACAGGCTATTCTGAGATTCACATTCCCGTAGATCTTCAGAGACTTGGAGTCCAAGTCACGTAGCATGGCCTAGCGGCCTTGCAACGTCCGGACACGCTTTCCTCCCGGAACGCAGAATTTGGCGAAAACAGTGGTAGCCCCGCTTCCTCTCGTTCACACTTGGCATAGTCCTGTGCCAACTAGGGTTCTCTCATTTGTTTGGGGGAACGTGATTACGGAACTCTTTGGCTAGCAAAGTTACCGCCTAGGTGATCATACAGAAAACCAATTGAAATGACGTTCTAAATCGGTCGGTTATATCGGCACCCCATACATTTCGCACTCTACTGAAACGAGTCCATTGACCTAGTGTTACCCGCTGGAGATGAAAGTTGCTAATAAGCCACTTGTGTGAAACATCCTGATTGCCTAGTTGTTTGGAAGCTTTCCATGAATTCCTTGCTGTTCTCTCAGAAGGAAATTCAGTCGAATAGAGTCAGTGGACTGTGAGCTCCATGTGCATATCTACGTTCGAGAAACACTTGTGTCCACAAGACATAGTAGTCAGTACCTGCAGGAAATCTTCGGACTCCGATTGGTTGAAGGAAAAATTAGAGGGGCGAAAAGCCCACACTCGCAGCTCATTGTCCTGCAAAGTTCAGCTACTGCTATGCTCCAGTTCATTCAGTACGGATGGAAAATGATTTCAGAAGCATTTTGGTTAGGACACAACCCACAGCTCTCACATTTGAGACGACTTCTCTTTAAAGATAGAGTTAGGGTTAGGGCTAGCACTAGGGTTACGGTTAGGAGTAGTTTTATTATTAGGGTTAGGGTTAGAGTTAGGGTTAGGGTTAGGTTCAGGGATAGGGATAGGGTGAGGGTTAGGGTTAGGGTTAGGGTTAGGATTGTGGTTTGGGTTAATGTTACATGTAGGTTTAGGGCTAGGGCTAAAGGTAGATGATGGCCGCATGTCGAGGAAACTGTGTCGTAGACGATAGTGCAATTCATAGCTCTCATTGTGCTGTACCTTCATTGAGTCCGTTCATGACGAGAAAGTCATTCTCTAGATCGTTACACTCAAACACAGCAAGGTAAATGAGAAGAGAGCAAAAAGCTGATCATAAGTTCTGAAGAGGTTATGTGATATGGAGCAAGTCACTCATTTCCAATTCAACTGATACGAACATAGTGATGTGGTGCTGCGTTCATGCTTAAAGCCACTTCTCAGGAACATGTTCATTCCCGTGTACTTGGCAGCTTTCACACCGTTCACTCCTGTGCTGTGTCAGAGAAATTCACTCGAATAGAGTAAGGGGACTGCTAGCTGCACAGGCATTGCTACGTTGAAAACACTGTAGGGTCCAAGTGAGGTAGTAGGCTGTTGCTTCTCTTCTTCCTGGGACTACGCTTTTCTGATGGAAAAAGTACCTAGGAGAAAACTCTACTGTAGAAGCTCATTCCCCTTCAAGGATCACAAAGTGCTATGCTAGCATTCCCTCCTTTGCTGACGAGAAATCATTTCAGTAGCTCTTGGGCTATGACACGAGCCAGAGATCCTCTATTGCAGCAAGGTACTTCGACAGGTTGCTGACAAGAGTACGCACTATGTGAGACACCACTGCTTTCCTCTCCTACTGAAATGAGAACATCGATAACACGTCAAATAGTGTGGGTGGCTTTTGTGGAAAACACTTTTGGCACGACTTCATACAATTCCTGAATGATGCAGGGGAGCGCAAAGTCTTCACTGCTGTATTCTCAGACTGGAATGAATGCCCCGGTAGGCCCATGTGGTAGTTTTAGCTTCTTCGTCCTTTAATGCTTCACGAACGGGTGGAGTCCAAGGGACGTAGTACAGTCTCCACGCATTTCTCAGGCTACACCCTTCTTCTCCCATTGGTCCAGTACTGAAATGAGAACACTGAGAAGTCGTTCAACACTGAGACGGCTTTGGGGAAAAAAACCCGCTTCCGACGAAATAGGTTTATTCCCGAGTGATTGGAGGAGAAAACAAATCTTCACGACTGTATTATCTTCCACTGGGAGCCCCACAGGCTACTCTGAGATTCACATTCCCATAGATCTTCAGAGACTTGGAGTCCAAGTCACGTAGCATGGCCTAGCGGCCTTGCTACGTCCGGACACGCTTTCCTCCCGGAACGCAGAATTTGGCGAAACAGTGGTAGCCCAGCTTCCTCTCGTTCACACTTGGCATAGTCCTGTGCCAACTAGGGTTCTCTCATTTGTTTGGGGGAACGTGATTACGGAACTCTTTGGCTAGCAAAGTTACCGCCTAGGTGATCATACAGAAAACCAATTGAAATGACGTTCTAAATCGGTCGGTTACATCGGCACCCCATACATTTCGCACTCTACTGAAACGAGTCCATTGACCTAGTGTTACCCGCTGGAGATGAAAGTTGCTAATAAGGCACTTGTGTGAAACATCCTGATTGCCTAGTTGTTTGGAAGCTTTCCATGAATTCCTTGCTGTTCTCTCAGAAGGAAATTCAGTCGAATAGAGTCAGTGGACTGTGAGCTCCATGTGCATATCTACGTTCGAGAAACACTTGTGTCCACAGGACATAGTAGTCAGTACCTGCAGGAAATCTTCGGACTCCGATTGGTTGAAGGAAAAAATAGAGGGGCGAAAAGCCCACACTCGCAGCTCATTGTCCTGCAAAGTTCAGCTACTGCTATGCTCCAGTTCATTCAGTACGGATGGAAAATGATTTCAGAAGCATTTTGGTTAGGACACAACCCACAGCTCTCACATTTGAGACGACTTCTCTTTAAAGATAGAGTTAGGGTTAGGGCTAGCACTAGGGTTACGGTTAGGAGTAGTTTTATTATTAGGGTTAGGGTTAGAGTTAGGGTTAGGGTTAGGTTCAGGGATAGGGATAGGGTGAGGGTTAGGGTTAGGGTTAGGGTTAGGATTGTGGTTTGGGTTAATGTTACATGTAGGTTTAGGGCTAGGGCTAAAGGTAGATGATGGCCGCATGTCGAGGAAACTGTGTCGTAGACGATAGTGCAATTCATAGCTCTCATTGTGCTGTACCTTCATTGAGTCCGTTCATGACGAGAAAGTCATTCTGTAGATCGTTGCACTCAAACACAGCAAGGTAAATGAGAAGAGAGCAAAAAGCTGATCATAAGTTCTGAAGAGGTTATGTGATATGGAGCAAGTCACTCATTTCCAATTCAACTGATACGAACATAGTGATGTGGTGCTGCGTTCATGCTTAAAGCCACTTCTCAGGAACATGTTCATTCCCGTGTACTTGGCAGCTTTCACACCGTTCACTCCTGTGCTGTGTCAGAGAAATTCACTCGAATAGAGTAAGGGGACTGCTAGCTGCACAGGCATTGCTACGTTGAAAACACTGTAGGGTCCAAGTGAGGTAGTAGGCTGTTGCTTCTCTTCTTCCTGGGACTACGCTTTTCTGATGGAAAAAGTACCTAGGAGAAAACTCTACTGTAGAAGCTCATTCCCCTTCAAGGATCACAAAGTGCTATGCTACCATTCCCTCCTTTGCTGACGAGAAATCATTTCAGTAGCTCTTGGGCTATGACACGAGCCAGAGATCCTCTATTGCAGCAAGGTACTTCGACAGGATGCTGACAAGAGTACGCACTATGTGAGACACCACTGCTTTCCTCTCCTACTGAAATGAGAACATCGATAACACGTCAAATAGTGTGGGTGGCTTTTGTGGAAAACACTTTTGGCACGACTTCATACAATTCCTGAATGATGCAGGGGAGCGCAAAGTCTTCACTGCTGTATTCTCAGACTGGAATGAATGCCCCGGTAGGCCCATGTGGTAGTTTTAGCTTCTTCGTCCTTTAATGCTTCACGAACGGGTGGAGTCCAAGGGACGTAGTACAGTCCCCACGCATTTCTCAGGCTACACCCTTCTTCTCCCATTGGTCCAGTACTGAAATGAGAACACTGAGAAGTCGTTCAACACTGAGAAGGCTTTGGGGAAAAAAACCCGCTTCCGACGAAATAGGTTTATTCCCGAGTGATTTGGAGGAGAAAACAAATCTTCACGACTGTATTATCTTCCACTGGGAGCCCCACAGGCTACTCTGAGATTCACATTCCCGTAGATCTTCAGAGACTTGGAGTCCAAGTCACGTAGCATGGCCTAGCGGCCTTGCTACATCCGGACACGCTTTCCTCCCGGAACGCAGAATTTGGCGAAACAGTGGTAGCCCAGCTTCCTCTCGTTCACACTTGGCATAGTCCTGTGCCAACTAGGGTTCTCTCATTTGTTTGGGGGAACGTGATTACGGAACTCTTTGGCTAGCAAAGTTACCGCCTAGGTGATCATACAGAAAACCAATTGCAATGACGTTCTAAATCGGTCGGTTACATCGGCACCTCATACATTTCGCACTCTACTGAAACGAGTCCATTGACCTAGTGTTACCCGCTGGAGATGAAAGTTGTTAATAAGGCACTTGTGTGAAACATCCTGATTGCCTAGTTGTTTGGAAGCTTTCCATGAATTCCTTGCTGTTCTCTCAGAAGGAAATTCAGTCGAATAGAGTCAGTGGACTGTGAGCTCCATGTGCATATCTACGTTCGAGAAACACTTGTGTCCACAGGACATAGTAGTCAGTACCTGCAGGAAATCTTCGGACTCCGATTGGTTGAAGGAAAAAATAGAGGGGCGAAAAGCCCACACTCGCAGCTCATTGTCCTGCAAAGTTCAGCTACTGCTATGCTCCAGTTCATTCAGTACGGATGGAAAATGATTTCAGAAGCATTTTGGTTAGGACACAACCCACAGCTCTCACATTTGAGACGACTTCTCTTTAAAGATAGAGTTAGGGTTAGGGCTAGCACTAGGGTTACGGTTAGGAGTAGTTTTATTATTAGGGTTAGGGTTAGAGTTAGGGTTAGGGTTAGGTTCAGGGATAGGGATAGGGTGAGGGTTAGGGTTAGGGTTAGGGTTAGGATTGTGGTTTGGGTTAATGTTACATGTAGGTTTAGGGCTAGGGCTAAAGGTAGATGATGGCCGCATGTCGAGGAAACTGTGTCGTAGACGATAGTGCAATTCATAGCTCTCATTGTGCTGTACCTTCATTGAGTCCGTTCATGACGAGAAAGTCATTCTGTAGATCGTTGCACTCAAACACAGCAAGGTAAATGAGAAGAGAGCAAAAAGCTGATCATAAGTTCTGAAGAGGTTATGTGATATGGAGCAAGTCACTCATTTCCAATTCAACCGATACGAACATAGTGATGTGGTGCTGCGTTCATGCTTAAAGCCACTTCTCAGGAACATGTTCATTCCCGTGTACTTGGCAGCTTTCACACCGTTCACTCCTGTGCTGTGTCAGAGAAATTCACTCGAATAGAGTAAGGGGACTGCTAGCTGCACAGGCATTGCTACGTTGAAAACACTGTAGGGTCCAAGTGAGGTAGTAGGCTGTTGCTTCTCTTCTTCCTGGGACTACGCTTTTCTGATGGAAAAAGTACCTAGGAGAAAACTCTACTGTAGAAGCTCATTCCCCTTCAAGGATCACAAAGTGCTATGCTAGCATTCCCTCCTTTGCTGACGAGAAATCATTTCAGTAGCTCTTGGGCTATGACACGAGCCAGAGATCCTCTATTGCAGCAAGGTACTTCGACAGGATGCTGACAAGAGTACGCACTATGTGAGACACCACTGCTTTCCTCTCCTACTGAAATGAGAACATCGATAACACGTCAAATAGTTGGGTGGCTTTTGTGGAAAACACTTTTGGCACGACTTCATACAATTCCTGAATGATGCAGGGGAGCGCAAAGTCTTCACTGCTGTATTCTCAGACTGGAATGAATGCCCCGGTAGGCCCATGTGGTAGTTTTAGCTTCTTCGTCCTTTAATGCTTCACGAACGGGTGGAGTCCAAGGGACGTAGTACAGTCCCCACGCATTTCTCAGGCTACACCCTTCTTCTCCCATTGGTCCAGTACTGAAATGAGAACACTGAGAAGTCGTTCAACACTGAGACGGCTTTGGGGAAAAAAACCCGCTTCCGACGAAATAGGTTTATTCCCGAGTGATTTGGAGGAGAAAACAAATCTTCACGACTGTATTATCTTCCACTGGGAGCCCCACAGGCTACTCTGAGATTCACATTCCCGTAGATCTTCAGAGACTTGGAGTCCAAGTCACGTAGCATGGCCTAGCGGCCTTGCAACGTCCGGACACGCTTTCCTCCCGGAACGCAGAATTTGGCGAAAACAGTGGTAGCCCAGCTTCCTCTCGTTCACACTTGGCATAGTCCTGTGCCAACTAGGGTTCTCTCATTTGTTTGGGGGAACGTGATTACGGAACTCTTTGGCTAGCAAAGTTACCGCCTAGGTGATCATACAGAAAACCAATTGAAATGACGTTCTAAATCGGTCGGTTACATCGGCACCCCATACATTTCGCACTCTACTGAAACGAGTCCATTGACCTAGTGTTACCCGCTGGAGATGAAAGTTGCTAATAAGGCACTTGTGTGAAACATCCTGATTGCCTAGTTGTTTGGAAGCTTTCCATGAATTCCTTGCTGTTCTCTCAGAAGGAAATTCAGTCGAATAGAGTCAGTGGACTGTGAGCTCCATGTGCATATCTACGTTCGAGAAACACTTTTGTCCACAGGACATAGTAGTCAGTACCTGCAGGAAATCTTCGGACTCCGATTGGTTGAAGGAAAAAATAGAGGGGCGAAAAGCCCACACTCGCAGCTCATTGTCCTGCAAAGTTCAGCTACTGCTATGCTCCAGTTCATTCAGTACGGATGGAAAATGATTTCAGAAGCATTTTGGTTAGGACACAACCCACAGCTCTCACATTTGAGACGACTTCTCTTTAAAGATAGAGTTAGGGTTAGGGCTAGCACTAGGGTTACGGTTAGGAGTAGTTTTATTATTAGGGTTAGGGTTAGAGTTAGGGTTAGGGTTAGGTTCAGGGATAGGGATAGGGTGAGGGTTAGGGTTAGGGTTAGGGTTAGGATTGTGGTTTGGGTTAATGTTACATGTAGGTTTAAGGCTAGGGCTAAAGGTAGATGATGGCCGCATGTCGAGGAAACTGTGTCGTAGACGATAGTGCAATTCATAGCTCTCATTGTGCTGTACCTTCATTGAGTCCGTTCATGACGAGAAAGTCATTCTGTAGATCGTTGCACTCAAACACAGCAAGGTAAATGAGAAGAGAGCAAAAAGCTGATCATAAGTTCTGAAGAGGTTATGTGATATGGAGCAAGTCACTCATTTCCAATTCAACTGATACGAACATAGTGATGTGGTGCTGCGTTCATGCTTAAAGCCACTTCTCAGGAACATGTTCATTCCCGTGTACTTGGCAGCTTTCACACCGTTCACTCCTGTGCTGTGTCAGAGAAATTCACTCGAATAGAGTAAGGGGACTGCTAGCTGCACAGGCATTGCTACGTTGAAAACACTGTAGGGTCCAAGTGAGGTAGTAGGCTGTTGCTTCTCTTCTACCTGGGACTACGCTTTTCTGATGGAAAAAGTACCTAGGAGAAAACTCTACTGTAGAAGCTCATTCCCCTTCAAGGATCACAAAGTGCTATGCTAGCATTCCCTCCTTTGCTGACGAGAAATCATTTCAGTAGCTCTTGGGCTATGACACGAGCCAGAGATCCTCTATTGCAGCAAGGTACTTCGACAGGATGCTGACAAGAGTACGCACTATGTGAGACACCACTGCTTTCCTCTCCTACTGAAATGAGAACATCGATAACACGTCAAATAGTGTGGGTGGCTTTTGTGGAAAACACTTTTGGCACGACTTCATACAATTCCTGAATGATGCAGGGGAGCGCAAAGTCTTCACTGCTGTATTCTCAGACTGGAATGAATGCCCCGGTAGGCCCATGTGGTAGTTTTAGCTTCTTCGTCCTTTAATGCTTCACGAACGGATGGAGTCCAAGGGACGTAGTACAGTCCCCACGCATTTCTCAGGCTACACCCTTCTTCTCCCATTGGTCCAGTACTGAAATGAGAACACTGAGAAGTCGTTCAACACTGAGACGGCTTTGGGGAAAAAAACCCGCTTCCGACGAAATAGGTTTATTCCCGAGTGATTTGGAGGAGAAAACAAATCTTCACGACTGTATTATCTTCCACTGGGAGCCCCACAGGCTACTCTGAGATTCACATTCCCGTAGATCTTCAGAGACTTGGAGTCCAAGTCACGTAGCATGGCCTAGCGGCCTTGCAACGTCCGGACACGCTTTCCTCCCGGAACGCAGAATTTGGCGAAAACAGTGGTAGCCCAGCTTCCTCTCGTTCACACTTGGCATAGTCCTGTGCCAACTAGGGTTCTCTCATTTGTTTGGGGGAACGTGATTACGGAACTCTTTGGCTAGCAAAGTTACCGCCTAGGTGATCATACAGAAAACCAATTGAAATGACGTTCTAAATCGGTCGGTTACATCGGCACCCCATACATTTCGCACTTTACTGAAACGAGTCCATTGACCTAGTGTTACCCGCTGGAGATGAAAGTTGCTAATAAGCCACTTGTGTGAAACATCCTGATTGCCTAGTTGTTTGGAAGCTTTCCATGAATTCCTTGCTGTTCTCTCAGAAGGAAATTCAGTCGAATAGAGTCAGTGGACTGTGAGCTCCATGTGCATATCTACGTTCGAGAAACACTTGTGTCCACAAGACATAGTAGTCAGTACCTGCAGGAAATCTTCGGACTCCGATTGGTTGAAGGAAAAAATAGAGGGGCGAAAAGCCCACACTCGCAGCTCATTGTCCTGCAAAGTTCAGCTACTGCTATGCTCCAGTTCATTCAGTACGGATGGAAAATGATTTCAGAAGCATTTTGGTTAGGACACAACCCACAGCTCTCACATTTGAGACGACTTCTCTTTAAAGATAGAGTTAGGGTTAGGGCTAGCACTAGGGTTACGGTTAGGAGTAGTTTTATTATTAGGGTTAGGGTTAGAGTTAGGGTTAGGGTTAGGTTCAGGGATAGGGATAGGGTGAGGGTTAGGGTTAGGGTTAGGGTTAGGATTGTGGTTTGGGTTAATGTTACATGTAGGTTTAGGGCTAGGGCTAAAGGTAGATGATGGCCGCATGTCGAGGAAACTGTGTCGTAGACGATAGTGCAATTCATAGCTCTCATTGTGCTGTACCTTCATTGAGTCCGTTCATGACGAGAAAGTCATTCTGTAGATCGTTGCACTCAAACACAGCAAGGTAAATGAGAAGAGAGCAAAAAGCTGATCATAAGTTCTGAAGAGGTTATGTGATATGGAGCAAGTCACTCATTTCCAATTCAACTGATACGAACATAGTGATGTGGTGCTGCGTTCATGGTTAAAGCCACTTCTCAGGAACATGTTCATTCCCGTGTACTTGGCAGCTTTCACACCGTTCACTCCTGTGCTGTGTCAGAGAAATTCACTCGAATAGAGTAAGGGGACTGCTAGCTGCACAGGCATTGCTACGTTGAAAACACTGTAGGGTCCAAGTGAGGTAGTAGGCTGTTGCTTCTCTTCTTCCTGGGACTACGCTTTTCTGATGGAAAAAGTACCTAGGAGAAAACTCTACTGTAGAAGCTCATTCCCCTTCAAGGATCACAAAGTGCTATGCTAGCATTCCCTCCTTTGCTGACGAGAAATCATTTCAGTAGCTCTTGGGCTATGACACGAGCCAGAGATCCTCTATTGCAGCAAGGTACTTAGACAGGATGCTGACAAGAGTACGCACTATGTGAGACACCACTGCTTTCCTCTCCTACTGAAATGAGAACATCGATAACACGTCAAATAGTTGGGTGGCTTTTGTGGAAAACACTTTTGGCACGACTTCATACAATTCCTGAATGATGCAGGGGAGCGCAAAGTCTTCACTGCTGTATTCTCAGACTGGAATGAATGCCCCGGTAGGCCCATGTGGTAGTTTTAGCTTCTTCGTCCTTTAATGCTTCACGAACGGGTGGAGTCCAAGGGACGTAGTACAGTCTCCACGCATTTCTCAGGCTACACCCTTCTTCTCCCATTGGTCCAGTACTGAAATGAGAACACTGAGAAGTCGTTCAACACTGAGACGGCTTTGGGGAAAAAAACCCGCTTCCGACGAAATAGGTTTATTCCCGAGTGATTTGGAGGAGAAAACAAATCTTCACGACTGTATTATCTTCCACTGGGAGCCCCACAGGCTACTCTGAGATTCACATTCCCATAGATCTTCAGAGACTTGGAGTCCAAGTCACGTAGCATGGCCTAGCGGCCTTGCTACGTCCGGACACGCTTTCCTCCCGGAACGCAGAATTTGGCGAAACAGTGGTAGCCCAGCTTCCTCTCGTTCACACTTGGCATAGTCCTGTGCCAACTAGGGTTCTCTCATTTGTTTGGGGGAACGTGATTACGGAACTCTTTGGCTAGCAAAGTTACCGCCTAGGTGATCATACAGAAAACCAATTGAAATGACGTTCTAAATCGGTCGGTTACATCGGCACCCCATACATTTCGCACTCTACTGAAATGAGTCCATTGACCTAGTGTTACCCGCTGGAGATGAAAGTTGCTAATAAGGCACTTGTGTGAAACATCCTGATTGCCTAGTTGTTTGGAAGCTTTCCATGAATTCCTTGCTGTTCTCTCAGAAGGAAATTCAGTCGAATAGAGTCAGTGGACTGTGAGCTCCATGTGCATATCTACGTTCGAGAAACACTTGTGTCCACAGGACATAGTAGTCAGTACCTGCAGGAAATCTTCGGACTCCGATTGGTTGAAGGAAAAACTAGAGGGGCGAAAAGCCCACACTCGCAGCTCATTGTCCTGCAAAGTTCAGCTACTGCTATGCTCCAGTTCATTCAGTACGGATGGAAAATGATTTCAGAAGCATTTTGGTTAGGACACAACCCACAGCTCTCACATTTGAGACGACTTCTCTTTAAAGATAGAGTTAGGGTTAGGGCTAGCACTAGGGTTACGGTTAGGAGTAGTTTTATTATTAGGGTTAGGGTTAGAGTTAGGGTTAGGGTTAGGTTCAGGGATAGGGATAGGGTGAGGGTTAGGGTTAGGGTTAGGGTTAGGATTGTGGTTTGGGTTAATGTTACATGTAGGTTTAGGGCTAGGGCTAAAGGTAGATGATGGCCGCATGTCGAGGAAACTGTGTCGTAGACGATAGTGCAATTCATAGCTCTCATTGTGCTGTACCTTTATTGAGTCCGTTCATGACGAGAAAGTCATTCTGTAGATCGTTGCACTCAAACACAGCAAGGTAAATGAGAAGAGAGCAAAAAGCTGATCATAAGTTCTGAAGAGGTTATGTGATATGGAGCAAGTCACTCATTTCCAATTCAACTGATACGAACATAGTGATGTGGTGCTGCGTTCATGCTTAAAGCCACTTCTCAGGAACATGTTCATTCCCGTGTACTTGGCAGCTTTCACACCGTTCACTCCTGTGCTGTGTCAGAGAAATTCACTCGAATAGAGTAAGGGGACTGCTAGCTGCACAGGCATTGCTACGTTGAAAACACTGTAGGGTCCAAGTGAGGTAGTAGGCTGTTGCTTCTCTTCTTCCTGGGACTACGCTTTTCTGATGGAAAAAGTACCTAGGAGAAAACTCTACTGTAGAAGCTCATTCCCCTTCAAGGATCACAAAGTGCTATGCTAGCATTCCCTCCTTTGCTGACGAGAAATCATTTCAGTAGCTCTTGGGCTATGACACGAGCCAGAGATCCTCTATTGCAGCAAGGTACTTCGACAGGATGCTGACAAGAGTACGCACTATGTGAGACACCACTGCTTTCCTCTCCTACTGAAATGAGAACATCGATAACACGTCAAATAGTTGGGTGGCTTTTGTGGAAAACACTTTTGGCACGACTTCATACAATTCCTGAATGATGCAGGGGAGCGCAAAGTCTTCACTGCTGTATTCTCAGACTGGAATGAATGCCCCGGTAGGCCCATGTGGTAGTTTTAGCTTCTTCGTCCTTTAATGCTTCACGAACGGGTGGAGTCCAAGGGACGTAGTACAGTCCCCACGCATTTCTCAGGCTACACCCTTCTTCTCCCATTGGTCCAGTACTGAAATGAGAACACTGAGAAGTCGTTCAACACTGAGACGGCTTTGGGGAAAAAAACCCGCTTCCGACGAAATAGGTTTATTCCCGAGTGATTTGGAGGAGAAAACAAATCTTCACGACTGTATTATCTTCCACTGGGAGCCCCACAGGCTACTCTGAGATTCACATTCCCGTAGATCTTCAGAGACTTGGAGTCCAAGTCACGTAGCATGGCCTAGCGGCCTTGCAACGTCCGGACACGCTTTCCTCCCGGAACGCAGAATTTGGCGAAAACAGTGGTAGCCCAGCTTCCTCTCGTTCACACTTGGCATAGTCCTGTGCCAACTAGGGTTCTCTCATTTGTTTGGGGGAACGTGATTACGGAACTCTTTGGCTAGCAAAGTTACCGCCTACGTGATCATACAGAAAACCAATTGAAATGACGTTCTAAATCGGTCGGTTACATCGGCACCCCATACATTTCGCACTCTACTGAAACGAGTCCATTGACCTAGTGTTACCCGCTGGAGATGAAAGTTGCTAATAAGGCACTTGTGTGAAACATCCTGATTGCCTAGTTGTTTGGAAGCTTTCCATGAATTCCTTGCTGTTCTCTCAGAAGGAAATTCAGTCGAATAGAGTCAGTGGACTGTGAGCTCCATGTGCATATCTACGTTCGAGAAACACTTTTGTCCACAGGACATAGTAGTCAGTACCTGCAGGAAATCTTCGGACTCCGATTGGTTGAAGGAAAAAATAGAGGGGCGAAAAGCCCACACTCGCAGCTCATTGTCCTGCAAAGTTCAGCTACTGCTATGCTCCAGTTCATTCAGTACGGATGGAAAATGATTTCAGAAGCATTTTGGTTAGGACACAACCCACAGCTCTCACATTTGAGACGACTTCTCTTTAAAGATAGAGTTAGGGTTAGGGCTAGCACTAGGGTTACGGTTAGGAGTAGTTTTATTATTAGGGTTAGGGTTAGAGTTAGGGTTAGGGTTAGGTTCAGGGATAGGGTGAGGGTTAGGGTTAGGGTTAGGGTTAGGGTTAGGATAGTGGTTTGGGTTAATGTTACATGTAGGTTTAGGGCTAGGGCTAAAGGTAGATGATGGCCGCATGTCGAGGAAACTGTGTCGTAGACGATAGTGCAATTCATAGCTCTCATTGTGCTGTACCTTCATTGAGTCCGTTCATGACGAGAAAGTCATTCTGTAGATCGTTGCACTCAAACACAGCAAGGTAAATGAGAAGAGAGCAAAAAGCTGATCATAAGTTCTGAAGAGGTTATGTGATATGGAGCAAGTCACTCATTTCCAATTCAACTGATACGAACATAGTGATGTGGTGCTGCGTTCATGCTTAAAGCCACTTCTCAGGAACATGTTCATTCCCGTGTACTTGGCAGCTTTCACACCGTTCACTCCTGTGCTGTGTCAGAGAAATTCACTCGAATAGAGTAAGGGGACTGCTAGCTGCACAGGCATTGCTACGTTGAAAACACTGTAGGGTCCAAGTGAGGTAGTAGGCTGTTGCTTCTCTTCTTCCTGGGACTACGCTTTTCTGATGGAAAAAGTACCTAGGAGAAAACTCTACTGTAGAAGCTCATTCCCCTTCAAGGATCACAAAGTGCTATGCTAGCATTCCCTCCTTTGCTGACGAGAAATCATTTCAGTAGCGCTTGGGCCATGACACGAGCCAGAGATCCTCTATTGCAGCAAGGTACTTCGACAGGATGCTGACAAGAGTACGCACTATGTGAGACACCACTGCTTTCCTCTCCTACTGAAATGAGAACATCGATAACACGTCAAATAGTGTGGGTGGCTTTTGTGGAAAACACTTTTGGCACGACTTCATACAATTCCTGAATGATGCAGGGGAGCGCAAAGTCTTCACTGCTGTATTCTCAGACTGGAATGAATGCCCCGGTAGGCCCATGTGGTAGTTTTAGCTTCTTCGTCCTTTAATGCTTCACGAACGGATGGAGTCCAAGGGACGTAGTACAGTCCCCACGCATGTCTCAGGCTACACCCTTCTTCTCCCATTGGTCCAGTACTGAAATGAGAACACTGAGAAGTCGTTCAACACTGAGACGGCTTTGGGGAAAAAAACCCGCTTCCGACGAAATAGGTTTATTCCCGAGTGATTTGGAGGAGAAAACAAATCTTCACGACTGTATTATCTTCCACTGGGAGCCCCACAGGCTACTCTGAGATTCACATTCCCGTAGATCTTCAGAGACTTGGAGTCCAAGTCACGTAGCATGGCCTAGCGGCCTTGCAACGTCCGGACACGCTTTCCTCCCGGAACGCAGAATTTGGCGAAAACAGTGGTAGCCCAGCTTCCTCTCGTTCACACTTGGCATAGTCCTGTGCCAACTAGGGTTCTCTCATTTGTTTGGGGGAACGTGATTACGGAACTCTTTGGCTAGCAAAGTTACCGCCTACGTGATCATACAGAAAACCAATTGAAATGACGTTCTAAATCGGTCGGTTACATCGGCACCCCATACATTTCGCACTCTACTGAAACGAGTCCATTGACCTAGTGTTACCCGCTGGAGATGAAAGTTGCTAATAAGGCACTTGTGTGAAACATCCTGATTGCCTAGTTGTTTGGAAGCTTTCCATGAATTCCTTGCTGTTCTCTCAGAAGGAAATTCAGTCGAATAGAGTCAGTGGACTGTGAGCTCCATGTGCATATCTACGTTCGAGAAACACTTTTGTCCACAGGACATAGTAGTCAGTACCTGCAGGAAATCTTCGGACTCCGATTGGTTGAAGGAAAAAATAGAGGGGCGAAAAGCCCACACTCGCAGCTCATTGTCCTGCAAAGTTCAGCTACTGCTATGCTCCAGTTCATTCAGTACGGATGGAAAATGATTTCAGAAGCATTTTGGTTAGGACACAACCCACAGCTCTCACATTTGAGACGACTTCTCTTTAAAGATAGAGTTAGGGTTAGGGCTAGCACTAGGGTTACGGTTAGGAGTAGTTTTATTATTAGGGTTAGGGTTAGAGTTAGGGTTAGGGTTAGGTTCAGGGATAGGGTGAGGGTTAGGGTTAGGGTTAGGGTTAGGGTTAGGATTGTGGTTTGGGTTAATGTTACATGTAGGTTTAGGGCTAGGGCTAAAGGTAGATGATGGCCGCATGTCGAGGAAACTGTGTCGTAGACGATAGTGCAATTCATAGCTCTCATTGTGCTGTACCTTCATTGAGTCCGTTCATGACGAGAAAGTCATTCTGTAGATCGTTGCACTCAAACACAGCAAGGTAAATGAGAAGAGAGCAAAAAGCTGATCATAAGTTCTGAAGAGGTTATGTGATATGGAGCAAGTCACTCATTTCCAATTCAACTGATACGAACATAGTGATGTGGTGCTGCGTTCATGCTTAAAGCCACTTCTCAGGAACATGTTCATTCCCGTGTACTTGGCAGCTTTCACACCGTTCACTCCTGTGCTGTGTCAGAGAAATTCACTCGAATAGAGTAAGGGGACTGCTAGCTGCACAGGCATTGCTACGTTGAAAACACTGTAGGGTCCAAGTGAGGTAGTAGGCTGTTGCTTCTCTTCTTCCTGGGACTACGCTTTTCTGATGGAAAAAGTACCTAGGAGAAAACTCTACTGTAGAAGCTCATTCCCCTTCAAGGATCACAAAGTGCTATGCTAGCATTCCCTCCTTTGCTGACGAGAAATCATTTCAGTAGCTCTTGGGCTATGACACGAGCCAGAGATCCTCTATTGCAGCAAGGTACTTCGACAGGATGCTGACAAGAGTACGCACTATGTGAGACACCACTGCTTTCCTCTCCTACTGAAATGAGAACATCGATAACACGTCAAATAGTGTGGGTGGCTTTTGTGGAAAACACTTTTGGCACGACTTCATACAATTCCTGAATGATGCAGGGGAGCGCAAAGTCTTCACTGCTGTATTCTCAGACTGGAATGAATGCCCCGGTAGGCCCATGTGGTAGTTTTAGCTTCTTCGTCCTTTAATGCTTCACGAACGGATGGAGTCCAAGGGACGTAGTACAGTCCCCACGCATTTCTCAGGCTACACCCTTCTTCTCCCATTGGTCCAGTACTGAAATGAGAACACTGAGAAGTCGTTCAACACTGAGACGGCTTTGGGGAAAAAAACCCGCTTCCGACGAAATAGGTTTATTCCCGAGTGATTTGGAGGAGAAAACAAATCTTCACGACTGTATTATCTTCCACTGGGAGCCCCACAGGCTACTCTGAGATTCACATTCCCGTAGATCTTCAGAGACTTGGAGTCCAAGTCACGTAGCATGGCCTAGCGGCCTTGCAACGTCCGGACACGCTTTCCTCCCGGAACGCAGAATTTGGCGAAAACAGTGGTAGCCCAGCTTCCTCTCGTTCACACTTGGCATAGTCCTGTGCCAACTAGGGTTCTCTCATTTGTTTGGGGGAACGTGATTACGGAACTCTTTGGCTAGCAAAGTTACCGCCTAGGTGATCATACAGAAAACCAATTGAAATGACGTTCTAAATCGGTCGGTTACATCGGCACCCCATACATTTCGCACTCTACTGAAACGAGTCCATTGACCTAGTGTTACCCGCTGGAGATGAAAGTTGCTAATAAGCCACTTGTGTGAAACATCCTGATTGCCTAGTTGTTTGGAAGCTTTCCATGAATTCCTTGCTGTTCTCTCAGAAGGAAATTCAGTCGAATAGAGTCAGTGGACTGTGAGCTCCATGTGCATATCTACGTTCGAGAAACACTTGTGTCCACAAGACATAGTAGTCAGTACCTGCAGGAAATCTTCGGACTCCGATTGGTTGAAGGAAAAATTAGAGGGGCGAAAAGCCCACACTCGCAGCTCATTGTCCTGCAAAGTTCAGCTACTGCTATGCTCCAGTTCATTCAGTACGGATGGAAAATGATTTCAGAAGCATTTTGGTTAGGACACAACCCACAGCTCTCACATTTGAGACGACTTCTCTTTAAAGATAGAGTTAGGGTTAGGGCTAGCACTAGGGTTACGGTTAGGAGTAGTTTTATTATTAGGGTTAGGGTTAGAGTTAGGGTTAGGGTTAGGTTCAGGGATAGGGATAGGGTGAGGGTTAGGGTTAGGGTTAGGGTTAGGATTGTGGTTTGGGTTAATGTTACATGTAGGTTTAGGGCTAGGGCTAAAGGTAGATGATGGCCGCATGTCGAGGAAACTGTGTCGTAGACGATAGTGCAATTCATAGCTCTCATTGTGCTGTACCTTCATTGAGTCCGTTCATGACGAGAAAGTCATTCTCTAGATCGTTACACTCAAACACAGCAAGGTAAATGAGAAGAGAGCAAAAAGCTGATCATAAGTTCTGAAGAGGTTATGTGATATGGAGCAAGTCACTCATTTCCAATTCAACTGATACGAACATAGTGATGTGGTGCTGCGTTCATGGTTAAAGCCACTTCTCAGGAACATGTTCATTCCCGTGTACTTGGCAGCTTTCACACCGTTCACTCCTGTGCTGTGTCAGAGAAATTCACTCGAATAGAGTAAGGGGACTGCTAGCTGCACAGGCATTGCTACGTTGAAAACACTGTAGGGTCCAAGTGAGGTAGTAGGCTGTTGCTTCTCTTCTTCCTGGGACTACGCTTTTCTGATGGCAAAAGTACCTAGGAGAAAACTCTACTGTAGAAGCTCATTCCCCTTCAAGGATCACAAAGTGCTATGCTAGCATTCCCTCCTTTGCTGACGAGAAATCATTTCAGTAGCTCTTGGGCTATGACACGAGCCAGAGATCCTCTATTTCAGCAAGGTACTTCGACAGGTTGCTGACAAGAGTACGCACTATGTGAGACACCACTGCTTTCCTCTCCTACTGAAATGAGAACATCGATAACACGTCAAATAGTGTGGGTGGCTTTTGTGGAAAACACTTTTGGCACGACTTCATACAATTCCTGAATGATGCAGGGGAGCGCAAAGTCTTCACTGCTGTATTCTCAGACTGGAATGAATGCCCCGGTAGGCCCATGTGGTAGTTTTAGCTTCTTCGTCCTTTAATGCTTCACGAACGGGTGGAGTCCAAGGGACGTAGTACAGTCCCCACGCATTTCTCAGGCTACACCCTTCTTCTCCCATTGGTCCAGTACTGAAATGAGAACACTGAGAAGTCGTTCAACACTGAGACGGCTTTGGGGAAAAAAACCCGCTTCCGACGAAATAGGTTTATTCCCGAGTGATTTGGAGGAGAAAACAAATCTTCACGACTGTATTATCTTCCACTGGGAGCCCCACAGGCTACTCTGAGATTCACATTCCCGTAGATCTTCAGAGACTTGGAGTCCAAGTCACGTAGCATGGCCTAGCGGCCTTGCAACGTCCGGACACGCTTTCCTCCCGGAACGCAGAATTTGGCGAAAACAGTGGTAGCCCAGCTTCCTCTCGTTCACACTTGGCATAGTCCTGTGCCAACTAGGGTTCTCTCATTTGTTTGGGGGAACGTGATTACGGAACTCTTCGGCTAGCAAAGTTACCGCCTAGGTGATCATACAGAAAACCAATTGAAATGACGTTCTAAATCGGTCGGTTACATCGGCACCCCATACATTTCGCACTCTACTGAAACGAGTCCATTGACCTAGTGTTACCCGCTGGAGATGAAAGTTGCTAATAAGCCACTTGTGTGAAACATCCTGATTGCCTAGTTGTTTGGAAGCTTTCCATGAATTCCTTGCTGTTCTCTCAGAAGGAAATTCAGTCGAATAGAGTCAGTGGACTGTGAGCTCCATGTGCATATCTACGTTCGAGAAACACTTGTGTCCACAAGACATAGTAGTCAGTACCTGCAGGAAATCTTCGGACTCCGATTGGTTGAAGGAAAAAATAGAGGGGCGAAAAGCCCACACTCGCAGCTCATTGTCCTGCAAAGTTCAGCTACTGCTATGCTCCAGTTCATTCAGTACGGATGGAAAATGATTTCAGAAGCATTTTGGTTAGGACACAACCCACAGCTCTCACATTTGAGACGACTTCTCTTTAAAGATAGAGTTAGGGTTAGGGCTAGCACTAGGGTTACGGTTAGGAGTAGTTTTATTATTAGGGTTAGGGTTAGAGTTAGGGTTAGGGTTAGGTTCAGGGATAGGGTGAGGGTTAGGGTTAGGGTTAGGGTTAGGGTTAGGATTGTGGTTTGGGTTAATGTTACATGTAGGTTTAGGGCTAGGGCTAAAGGTAGATGATGGCCGCATGTCGAGGAAACTGTGTCGTAGACGATAGTGCAATTCATAGCTCTCATTGTGCTGTACCTTCATTGAGTCCGTTCATGACGAGAAAGTCATTCTGTAGATCGTTGCACTCAAACACAGCAAGGTAAATGAGAAGAGAGCAAAAAGCTGATCATAAGTTCTGAAGAGGTTATGTGATATGGAGCAAGTCACTCATTTCCAATTCAACTGATACGAACATAGTGATGTGGTGCTGCGTTCATGCTTAAAGCCACTTCTCAGGAACATGTTCATTCCCGTGTACTTGGCAGCTTTCACACCGTTCACTCCTGTGCTGTGTCAGAGAAATTCACTCGAATAGAGTAAGGGGACTGCTAGCTGCACAGGCATTGCTACGTTGAAAACACTGTAGGGTCCAAGTGAGGTAGTAGGCTGTTGCTTCTCTTCTTCCTGGGACTACGCTTTTCTGATGGAAAAAGTACCTAGGAGAAAACTCTACTGTAGAAGCTCATTCCCCTTCAAGGATCACAAAGTTCTATGCTAGCATTCCCTCCTTTGCTGACGAGAAATCATTTCAGTAGCTCTTGGGCTATGACACGAGCCAGAGATCCTCTATTGCAGCAAGGTACTTCGACAGGATGCTGACAAGAGTACGCACTATGTGAGACACCACTGCTTTCCTCTCCTACTGGAATGAGAACATCGATAACACGTCAAATAGTGTGGGTGGCTTTTGTGGAAAACACTTTTGGCACGACTTCATACAATTCCTGAATGATGCAGGGGAGCGCAAAGTCTTCACTGCTGTATTCTCAGACTGGAATGAATGCCCCGGTAGGCCCATGTGGTAGTTTTAGCTTCTTCGTCCTTTAATGCTTCACGAACGGGTGGAGTCCAAGGGACGTAGTACAGTCCCCACGCATTTCTCAGGCTACACCCTTCTTCTCCCATTGGTCCAGTACTGAAATGAGAACACTGAGAAGTCGTTCAACACTGAGACGGCTTTGGGGAAAAAAACCCGCTTCCGACGAAATAGGTTTATTCCCGAGTGATTTGGAGGAGAAAACAAATCTTCACGACTGTATTATCTTCCACTGGGAGCCCCACAGGCTACTCTGAGATTCACATTCCCGTAGATCTTCAGAGACTTGGAGTCCAAGTCACGTAGCATGGCCTAGCGGCCTTGCAACGTCCGGACACGCTTTCCTCCCGGAACGCAGAATTTGGCGAAAACAGTGGTAGCCCAGCTTCCTCTCGTTCACACTTGGCATAGTCCTGTGCCAACTAGGGTTCTCTCATTTGTTTGGGGGAACGTGATTACGGAACTCTTTGGCTAGCAAAGTTACCGCCTAGGTGATCATACAGAAAACCAATTGAAATGACGTTCTAAATCGGTCGGTTACATCGGCACCCCATACATTTCGCACTCTACTGAAACGAGTCCATTGACCTAGTGTTACCCGCTGGAGATGAAAGTTGCTAATAAGCCACTTGTGTGAAACATCCTGATTGCCTAGTTGTTTGGAAGCTTTCCATGAATTCCTTGCTGTTCTCTCAGAAGGAAATTCAGTCGAATAGAGTCAGTGGACTGTGAGCTCCATGTGCATATCTACGTTCGAGAAACACTTGTGTCAACAAGACATAGTAGTCAGAACCTGCAGGAAATCTTCGGACTCCGATTGGTTGAAGGAAAAATTAGAGGGGCGAAAAGCCCACACTCGCAGCTCATTGTCCTGCAAAGTTCAGCTACTGCTATGCTCCAGTTCATTCAGTACGGATGGAAAATGATTTCAGAAGCATTTTGGTTAGGACACAACCCACAGCTCTCACATTTGAGACGACTTCTCTTTAAAGATAGAGTTAGGGTTAGGGCTAGCACTAGGGTTACGGTTAGGAGTAGTTTTATTATTAGGGTTAGGGTTAGAGTTAGGGTTAGGGTTAGGTTCAGGGATAGGGATAGGGTGAGGGTTAGGGTTAGGGTTAGGGTTAGGATTGTGGTTTGGGTTAATGTTACATGTAGGTTTAGGGCTAGGGCTAAAGGTAGATGATGGCCGCATGTCGAGGAAACTGTGTCGTAGACGATAGTGCAATTCATAGCTCTCATTGTGCTGTACCTTCATTGAGTCCGTTCATGACGAGAAAGTCATTCTCTAGATCGTTACACTCAAACACAGCAAGGTAAATGAGAAGAGAGCAAAAAGCTGATCATAAGTTCTGAAGAGGTTATGTGATATGGAGCAAGTCACTCATTTCCAATTCAACTGATACGAACATAGTGATGTGGTGCTGCGTTCATGGTTAAAGCCACTTCTCAGGAACATGTTCATTCCCGTGTACTTGGCAGCTTTCACACCGTTCACTCCTGTGCTGTGTCAGAGAAATTCACTCGAATAGAGTAAGGGGACTGCTAGCTGCACAGGCATTGCTACGTTGAAAACACTGTAGGGTCCAAGTGAGGTAGTAGGCTGTTGCTTCTCTTCTTCCTGGGACTACGCTTTTCTGATGGAAAAAGTACCTAGGAGAAAACTCTACTGTAGAAGCTCATTCCCCTTCAAGGATCACAAAGTGCTATGCTAGCATTCCCTCCTTTGCTGACGAGAAATCATTTCAGTAGCTCTTGGGCTATGACACGAGCCAGAGATCCTCTATTGCAGCAAGGTACTTCGACAGGTTGCTGACAAGAGTACGCACTATGTGAGACACCACTGCTTTCCTCTCCTACTGAAATGAGAACATCGATAACACGTCAAATAGTGTGGGTGGCTTTTGTGGAAAACACTTTTGGCACGACTTCATACAATTCCTGAATGATGCAGGGGAGCGCAAAGTCTTCACTGCTGTATTCTCAGACTGGAATGAATGCCCCGGTAGGCCCATGTGGTAGTTTTAGCTTCTTCGTCCTTTAATGCTTCACGAACGGGTGGAGTCCAAGGGACGTAGTACAGTCCCCACGCATTTCTCAGGCTACACCCTTCTTCTCCCATTGGTCCAGTACTGAAATGAGAACACTGAGAAGTCGTTCAACACTGAGACGGCTTTGGGGAAAAAAACCCGCTTCCGACGAAATAGGTTTATTCCCGAGTGATTTGGAGGAGAAAACAAATCTTCACGACTGTATTATCTTCCACTGGGAGCCCCACAGGCTACTCTGAGATTCACATTCCCGTAGATCTTCAGAGACTTGGAGTCCAAGTCACGTAGCATGGCCTAGCGGCCTTGCAACGTCCGGACACGCTTTCCTCCCGGAACGCAGAATTTGGCGAAAACAGTGGTAGCCCAGCTTCCTCTCGTTCACACTTGGCATAGTCCTGTGCCAACTAGGGTTCTCTCATTTGTTTGGGGGAACGTGATTACGGAACTCTTTGGCTAGCAAAGTTACCGCCTAGGTGATCATACAGAAAACCAATTGAAATGACGTTCTAAATCGGTCGGTTACATCGGCACCCCATACATTTCGCACTCTACTGAAACGAGTCCATTGACCTAGTGTTACCCGCTGGAGATGAAAGTTGCTAATAAGCCACTTGTGTGAAACATCCTGATTGCCTAGTTGTTTGAAAGCTTTCCATGAATTCCTTGCTGTTCTCTCAGAAGGAAATTCAGTCGAATAGAGTCAGTGGACTGTGAGCTCCATGTGCATATCTACGTTCGAGAAACACTTGTGTCCACAGGACATAGTAGTCAGTACCTGCAGGAAATCTTCGGACTCCGATTGGTTGAAGGAAAAAATAGAGGGGCGAAAAGCCCACACTCGCAGCTCATTGTCCTGCAAAGTTCAGCTACTGCTATGCTCCAGTTCATTCAGTACGGATGGAAAATGATTTCAGAAGCATTTTGGTTAGGACACAACCCACAGCTCTCACATTTGAGACGACTTCTCTTTAAAGATAGAGTTAGGGTTAGGGCTAGCACTAGGGTTACGGTTAGGAGTAGTTTTATTATTAGGGTTAGGGTTAGAGTTAGGGTTAGGGTTAGGTTCAGGGATAGGGATAGGGTGAGCGTTAGGGTTAGGGTTAGGGTTAGGATTGTGGTTTGGGTTAATGTTACATGTAGGTTTAGGGCTAGGGCTAAAGGTAGATGATGGCCGCATGTCGAGGAAACTGTGTCGTAGACGATAGTGCAATTCATAGCTCTCATTGTGCTGTACCTTCATTGAGTCCGTTCATGACGAGAAAGTCATTCTGTAGATCGTTGCACTCAAACACAGCAAGGTAAATGAGAAGAGAGCATAAAGCTGATCATAAGTTCTGAAGAGGTTATGTGATATGGAGCAAGTCACTCATTTCCAATTCAACTGATACGAACATAGTGATGTGGTGCTGCGTTCATGCTTAAAGCCACTTCTCAGGAACATGTTCATTCCCGTGTACTTGGCAGCTTTCACACCGTTCACTCCTGTGCTGTGTCAGAGAAATTCACTCGAATAGAGTAAGGGGACTGCTAGCTGCACAGGCATTGCTACGTTGAAAACACTGTAGGGTCCAAGTGAGGTAGTAGGCTGTTGCTTCTCTTCTTCCTGGGACTACGCTTTTCTGATGGCAAAAGTACCTAGGAGAAAACTCTACTGTAGAAGCTCATTCCCCTTCAAGGATCACAAAGTGCTATGCTAGCATTCCCTCCTTTGCTGACGAGAAATCATTTCAGTAGCTCTTGGGCTATGACACGAGCCAGAGATCCTCTATTGCAGCAAGGTACTTCGACAGGATGCTGACAAGAGTACGCACTATGTGAGACACCACTGCTTTCCTCTCCTACTGAAATGAGAACATCGATAACACGTCAAATAGTGTGGGTGGCTTTTGTGGAAAACACTTTTGGCACGACTTCATACAATTCCTGAATGATGCAGGGGAGCGCAAAGTCTTCACTGCTGTATTCTCAGACTGGAATGAATGCCCCGGTAGGCCCATGTGGTAGTTTTAGCTTCTTCGTCCTTTAATGCTTCACGAACGGGTGGAGTCCAAGGGACGTAGTACAGTCCCCACGCATTTCTCAGGCTACACCCTTCTTCTCCCATTGGTCCAGTACTGAAATGAGAACACTGAGAAGTCGTTCAACACTGAGACGGCTTTGGGGAAAAAAACCCGCTTCCGACGAAATAGGTTTATTCCCGAGTGATTTGGAGGAGAAAACAAATCTTCACGACTGTATTATCTTCCACTGGGAGCCCCACAGGCTACTCTGAGATTCACATTCCCGTAGATCTTCAGAGACTTGGAGTCCAAGTCACGTAGCATGGCCTAGCGGCCTTGCAACGTCCGGACACGCTTTCCTCCCGGAACGCAGAATTTGGCGAAAACAGTGGTAGCCCAGCTTCCTCTCGTTCACACTTGGCATAGTCCTGTGCCAACTAGGGTTCTCTCATTTGTTTGGGGGAACGTGATTACGGAACTCTTTGGCTAGCAAAGTTACCGCCTAGGTGATCATACAGAAAACCAATTGAAATGACGTTCTAAATCGGTCGGTTACATCGGCACCCCATACATTTCGCACTCTACTGAAACGAGTCCATTGACCTAGTGTTACCCGCTGGAGATGAAAGTTGCTAATAAGCCACTTGTGTGAAACATCCTGATTGCCTAGTTGTTTGGAAGCTTTCCATGAATTCCTTGCTGTTCTCTCAGAAGGAAATTCAGTCGAATAGAGTCAGTGGACTGTGAGCTCCATGTGCATATCTACGTTCGAGAAACACTTGTGTCCACAAGACATAGTAGTCAGTACCTGCAGGAAATCTTCGGACTCCGATTGGTTGAAGGAAAAAATAGAGGGGCGAAAAGCCCACACTCGCAGCTCATTGTCCTGCAAAGTTCAGCTACTGCTATGCTCCAGTTCATTCAGTACGGATGGAAAATGATTTCAGAAGCATTTTGGTTAGGACACAACCCACAGCTCTCACATTTGAGACGACTTCTCTTTAAAGATAGAGTTAGGGTTAGGGCTAGCACTAGGGTTACGGTTAGGAGTAGTTTTATTATTAGGGTTAGGGTTAGAGTTAGGGTTAGGGTTAGGTTCAGGGATAGGGATAGGGTGAGGGTTAGGGTTAGGGTTAGGGTTAGGATTGTGGTTTGGGTTAATGTTACATGTAGGTTTAGGGCTAGGGCTAAAGGTAGATGATGGCCGCATGTCGAGGAAACTGTGTCGTAGACGATAGTGCAATTCATAGCTCTCATTGTGCTGTACCTTCATTGAGTCCGTTCATGACGAGAAAGTCATTCTGTAGATCGTTGCACTCAAACACAGCAAGGTAAATGAGAAGAGAGCAAAAAGCCGATCATAAGTTCTGAAGAGGTTATGTGATATGGAGCAAGTCACTCATTTCCAATTCAACTGATACGAACATAGTGATGTGGTGCTGCGTTCATGCTTAAAGCCACTTCTCAGGAACATGTTCATTCCCGTGTACTTGGCAGCTTTCACACCGTTCACTCCTGTGCTGTGTCAGAGAAATTCACTCGAATAGAGTAAGGGGACTGCTAGCTGCACAGGCATTGCTACGTTGAAAACACTGTAGGGTCCAAGTGAGGTAGTAGGCTGTTGCTTCTCTTCTTCCTGGGACTACGCTTTTCTGATGGCAAAAGTACCTAGGAGAAAACTCTACTGTAGAAGCTCATTCCCCTTCAAGGATCACAAAGTGCTATGCTAGCATTCCCTCCTTTGCTGACGAGAAATCATTTCAGTAGCTCTTGGGCTATGACACGAGCCAGAGATCCTCTATTGCAGCAAGGTACTTCGACAGGATGCTGACAAGAGTACGCACTATGTGAGACACCACTGCTTTCCTCTCCTACTGAAATGAGAACATCGATAACACGTCAAATAGTGTGGGTGGCTTTTGTGGAAAACACTTTTGGCACGACTTCATACAATTCCTGAATGATGCAGGGGAGCGCAAAGTCTTCACTGCTGTATTCTCAGACTGGAATGAATGCCCCGGTAGGCCCATGTGGTAGTTTTAGCTTCTTCGTCCTTTAATGCTTCACGAACGGGTGGAGTCCAAGGGACGTAGTACAGTCCCCACGCATTTCTCAGGCTACACCCTTCTTCTCCCATTGGTCCAGTACTGAAATGAGAACACTGAGAAGTCGTTCAACACTGAGACGGCTTTGGGGAAAAAAACCCGCTTCCGACGAAATAGGTTTATTCCCGAGTGATTTGGAGGAGAAAACAAATCTTCACGACTGTATTATCTTCCACTGGGAGCCCCACAGGATACTCTGAGATTCACATTCCCGTAGATCTTCAGAGACTTGGAGTCCAAGTCACGTAGCATGGCCTAGCGGCCTTGCAACGTCCGGACACGCTTTCCTCCCGGAACGCAGAATTTGGCGAAAACAGTGGTAGCCCAGCTTCCTCTCGTTCACACTTGGCATAGTCCTGTGCCAACTAGGGTTCTCTCATTTGTTTGGGGGAACGTGATTACGGAACTCTTTGGCTAGCAAAGTTACCGCCTAGGTGATCATACAGAAAACCAATTGAAATGACGTTCTAAATCGGTCGGTTACATCGGCACCCCATACATTTCGCACTCTACTGAAACGAGTCCATTGACCTAGTGTTACCCGCTGGAGATGAAAGTTGCTAATAAGCCACTTGTGTGAAACATCCTGATTGCCTAGTTGTTTGGAAGCTTTCCATGAATTCCTTGCTGTTCTCTCAGAAGGAAATTCAGTCGAATAGAGTCAGTGGACTGTGAGCTCCATGTGCATATCTACGTTCGAGAAACACTTGTGTCCACAAGACATAGTAGTCAGTACCTGCAGGAAATCTTCGGACTCCGATTGGTTGAAGGAAAAAATAGAGGGGCGAAAAGCCCACACTCGCAGCTCATTGTCCTGCAAAGTTCAGCTACTGCTATGCTCCAGTTCATTCAGTACGGATGGAAAATGATTTCAGAAGCATTTTGGTTAGGACACAACCCACAGCTCTCACATTTGAGACGACTTCTCTTTAAAGATAGAGTTAGGGTTAGGGCTAGCACTAGGGTTACGGTTAGGAGTAGTTTTATTATTAGGGTTAGGGTTAGAGTTAGGGTTAGGGTTAGGTTCAGGGATAGGGATAGGGTTAGGGTTAGGGATAGGGTTAGGGTTAGGATTGTGGTTTGGGTTAATGTTACATGTAGGTTTAGGGCTAGGGCTAAAGGTAGATGATGGCCGCATGTCGAGGAAACTGTGTCGTAGACGATAGTGCAATTCATAGCTCTCATTGTGCTGTACCTTCATTGAGTCCGTTCATGACGAGAAAGTCATTCTGTAGATCGTTGCACTCAAACACAGCAAGGTAAATGAGAAGAGAGCAAAAAGCCGATCATAAGTTCTGAAGAGGTTATGTGATATGGAGCAAGTCACTCATTTCCAATTCAACTGATGCGAACATAGTGATGTGGTGCTGCGTTCATGCTTAAAGCCACTTCTCAGGAACATGTTTATTCCCGTGTACTTGGCAGCTTTCACACCGTTCACTCCTGTGCTGTGTCAGAGAAATTCACTCGAATAGAGTAAGGGGACTGCTAGCTGCACAGGCATTGCTACGTTGAAAACACTGTAGGGTCCAAGTGAGGTAGTAGGCTGTTGCTTCTCTTCTTCCTGGGACTACGCTTTTCTGATGGCAAAAGTACCTAGGAGAAAACTCTACTGTAGAAGCTCATTCCCCTTCAAGGATCACAAAGTGCTATGCTAGCATTCCCTCCTTTGCTGACGAGAAATCATTTCAGTAGCTCTTGGGCTATGACACGAGCCAGAGATCCTCTATTGCAGCAAGGTACTTCGACAGGATGCTGACAAGAGTACGCACTATGTGAGACACCACTGCTTTCCTCTCCTACTGAAATGAGAACATCGATAACACGTCAAATAGTGTGGGTGGCTTTTGTGGAAAACACTTTTGGCACGACTTCATACAATTCCTGAATGATGCAGGGGAGCGCAAAGTCTTCACTGCTGTATTCTCAGACTGGAATGAATGCCCCGGTAGGCCCATGTGGTAGTTTTAGCTTCTTCGTCCTTTAATGCTTCACGAACGGGTGGAGTCCAAGGGACGTAGTACAGTCCCCACGCATTTCTCAGGCTACACCCTTCTTCTCCCATTGGTCCAGTACTGAAATGAGAACACTGAGAAGTCGTTCAACACTGAGACGGCTTTGGGGAAAAAAACCCGCTTCCGACGAAATAGGTTTATTCCCGAGTGATTTGGAGGAGAAAACAAATCTTCACGACTGTATTATCTTCCACTGGGAGCCCCACAGGATACTCTGAGATTCACATTCCCGTAGATCTTCAGAGACTTGGAGTCCAAGTCACGTAGCATGGCCTAGCGGCCTTGCAACGTCCGGACACGCTTTCCTCCCGGAACGCAGAATTTGGCGAAAACAGTGGTAGCCCCGCTTCCTCTCGTTCACACTTGGCATAGTCCTGTGCCAACTAGGGTTCTCTCATTTGTTTGGGGGAACGTGATTACGGAACTCTTTGGCTAGCAAAGTTACCGCCTAGGTGATCATACAGAAAACCAATTGAAATGACGTTCTAAATCGGTCGGTTATATCGGCACCCCATACATTTCGCACTCTACTGAAACGAGTCCATTGACCTAGTGTTACCCGCTGGAGATGAAAGTTGCTAATAAGCCACTTGTGTGAAACATCCTGATTGCCTAGTTGTTTGGAAGCTTTCCATGAATTCCTTGCTGTTCTCTCAGAAGGAAATTCAGTCGAATAGAGTCAGTGGACTGTGAGCTCCATGTGCATATCTACGTTCGAGAAACACTTGTGTCCACAAGACATAGTAGTCAGTACCTGCAGGAAATCTTCGGACTCCGATTGGTTGAAGGAAAAAATAGAGGGGCGAAAAGCCCACACTCGCAGCTCATTGTCCTGCAAAGTTCAGCTACTGCTATGCTCCAGTTCATTCAGTACGGATGGAAAATGATTTCAGAAGCATTTTGGTTAGGACACAACCCACAGCTCTCACATTTGAGACGACTTCTCTTTAAAGATAGAGTTAGGGTTAGGGCTAGCACTAGGGTTACGGTTAGGAGTAGTTTTATTATTAGGGTTAGGGTTAGAGTTAGGGTTAGGGTTAGGTTCAGGGATAGGGATAGGGTGAGGGTTAGGGTTAGGGTTAGGGTTAGGATTGTAGTTTGGGTTAATGTTACATGTAGGTTTAGGGCTAGGGCTAAAGGTAGATGATGGCCGCATGTCGAGGAAACTGTGTCGTAGACGATAGTGCAATTCATAGCTCTCATTGTGCTGTACCTTCATTGAGTCCGTTCATGACGAGAAAGTCATTCTGTAGATCGTTGCACTCAAACACAGCAAGGTAAATGAGAAGAGAGCAAAAAGCCGATCATAAGTTCTGAAGAGGTTATGTGATATGGAGCAAGTCACTCATTTCCAATTCAACTGATACGAACATAGTGATGTGGTGCTGCGTTCATGCTTAAAGCCACTTCTCAGGAACATGTTCATTCCCGTGTACTTGGCAGCTTTCACACCGTTCACTCCTGTGCTGTGTCAGAGAAATTCACTCGAATAGAGTAAGGGGACTGCTAGCTGCACAGGCATTGCTACGTTGAAAACACTGTAGGGTCCAAGTGAGGTAGTAGGCTGTTGCTTCTCTTCTTCCTGGGACTACGCTTTTCTGATGGAAAAAGTACCTAGGAGAAAACTCTACTGTAGAAGCTCATTCCCCTTCAAGGATCACAAAGTGCTATGCTAGCATTCCCTCCTTTGCTGACGAGAAATCATTTCAGTAGCTCTTGGGCTATGACACGAGCCAGAGATCCTCTATTGCAGCAAGGTACTTCGACAGGATGCTGACAAGAGTACGCACTATGTGAGACACCACTGCTTTCCTCTCCTACTGAAATGAGAACATCGATAACACGTCAAATAGTGTGGGTGGCTTTTGTGGAAAACACTTTTGGCACGACTTCATACAATTCCTGAATGATGCAGGGGAGCGCAAAGTCTTCACTGCTGTATTCTCAGACTGGAATGAATGCCCCGGTAGGCCCATGTGGTAGTTTTAGCTTCTTCGTCCTTTAATGCTTCACGAACGGGTGGAGTCCAAGGGACGTAGTACAGTCCCCACGCATTTCTCAGGCTACACCCTTCTTCTCCCATTGGTCCAGTACTGAAATGAGAACACTGAGAAGTCGTTCAACACTGAGACGGCTTTGGGGAAAAAAACCCGCTTCCGACGAAATAGGTTTATTCCCGAGTGATTTGGAGGAGAAAACAAATCTTCACGACTGTATTATCTTCCACTGGGAGCCCCACAGGATACTCTGAGATTCACATTCCCGTAGATCTTCAGAGACTTGGAGTCCAAGTCACGTAGCATGGCCTAGCGGCCTTGCAACGTCCGGACACGCTTTCCTCCCGGAACGCAGAATTTGGCGAAAACAGTGGTAGCCCAGCTTCCTCTCGTTCACACTTGGCATAGTCCTGTGCCAACTAGGGTTCTCTCATTTGTTTGGGGGAACGTGATTACGGAACTCTTTGGCTAGCAAAGTTACTGCCTAGGTGATCATACAGAAAACCAATTGAAATGACGTTCTAAATCGGTCGGTTATATCGGCACCCCATACATTTCGCACTCTACTGAAACGAGTCCATTGACCTAGTGTTACCCGCTGGAGATGAAAGTTGCTAATAAGCCACTTGTGTGAAACATCCTGATTGCCTAGTTGTTTGGAAGCTTTCCATGAATTCCTTGCTGTTCTCTCAGAAGGAAATTCAGTCGAATAGAGTCAGTGGACTGTGAGCTCCATGTGCATATCTACGTTCGAGAAACACTTGTGTCCACAAGACATAGTAGTCAGTACCTGCAGGAAATCTTCGGACTCCGATTGGTTGAAGGAAAAAATAGAGGGGCGAAAAGCCCACACTCGCAGCTCATTGTCCTGCAAAGTTCAGCTACTGCTATGCTCCAGTTCATTCAGTACGGATGGAAAATGATTTCAGAAGCATTTTGGTTAGGACACAACCCACAGCTCTCACATTTGAGACGACTTCTCTTTAAAGATAGAGTTAGGGTTAGGGCTAGCACTAGGGTTACGGTTAGGAGTAGTTTTATTATTAGGGTTAGGGTTAGAGTTAGGGTTAGGGTTAGGTTCAGGGATAGGGATAGGGTTAGGGTTAGGGATAGGGTTAGGGTTAGGATTGTGGTTTGGGTTAATGTTACATGTAGGTTTAGGGCTAGGGCTAAAGGTAGATGATGGCCGCATGTCGAGGAAACTGTGTCGTAGACGATAGTGCAATTCATAGCTCTCATTGTGCTGTACCTTCATTGAGTCCGTTCATGACGAGAAAGTCATTCTGTAGATCGTTGCACTCAAACACAGCAAGGTAAATGAGAAGAGAGCAAAAAGCCGATCATAAGTTCTGAAGAGGTTATGTGATATGGAGCAAGTCACTCATTTCCAATTCAACTGATACGAACATAGTGATGTGGTGCTGCGTTCATGCTTAAAGCCACTTCTCAGGAACATGTTCATTCCCGTGTACTTGGCAGCTTTCACACCGTTCACTCCTGTGCTGTGTCAGAGAAATTCACTCGAATAGAGTAAGGGGACTGCTAGCTGCACAGGCATTGCTACGTTGAAAACACTGTAGGGTCCAAGTGAGGTAGTAGGCTGTTGCTTCTCTTCTTCCTGGGACTACGCTTTTCTGATGGCAAAAGTACCTAGGAGAAAACTCTACTGTAGAAGCTCATTCCCCTTCAAGGATCACAAAGTGCTATGCTAGCATTCCCTCCTTTGCTGACGAGAAATCATTTCAGTAGCTCTTGGGCTATGACACGAGCCAGAGATCCTCTATTGCAGCAAGGTACTTTGACAGGATGCTGACAAGAGTACGCACTATGTGAGACACCACTGCTTTCCTCTCCTACTGAAATGAGAACATCGATAACACGTCAAATAGTGTGGGTGGCTTTTGTGGAAAACACTTTTGGTACGACTTCATACAATTCCTGAATGATGCAGGGGAGCGCAAAGTCTTCACTGCTGTATTCTCAGACTGGAATGAATGCCCCGGTAGGCCCATGTGGTAGTTTTAGCTTCTTCGTCCTTTAATGCTTCACGAACGGGTGGAGTCCAAGGGACGTAGTACAGTCCCCACGCATTTCTCAGGCTACACCCTTCTTCTCCCATTGGTCCAGTACTGAAATGAGAACACTGAGAAGTCGTTCAACACTGAGACGGCTTTGGGGAAAAAAACCCGCTTCCGACGAAATAGGTTTATTCCCGAGTGATTTGGAGGAGAAAACAAATCTTCACGACTGTATTATCTTCCACTGGGAGCCCCACAGGATACTCTGAGATTCACATTCCCGTAGATCTTCAGAGACTTGGAGTCCAAGTCACGTAGCATGGCCTAGCGGCCTTGCAACGTCCGGACACGCTTTCCTCCCGGAACGCAGAATTTGGCGAAAACAGTGGTAGCCCAGCTTCCTCTCGTTCACACTTGGCATAGTCCTGTGCCAACTAGGGTTCTCTCATTTGTTTGGGGGAACGTGATTACGGAACTCTTTGGCTAGCAAAGTTACTGCCTAGGTGATCATACAGAAAACCAATTGAAATGACGTTCTAAATCGGTCGGTTACATCGGCACCCCATACATTTCGCACTCTACTGAAACGAGTCCATTGACCTAGTGTTACCCGCTGGAGATGAAAGTTGCTAATAAGGCACTTGTGTGAAACATCCTGATTGCCTAGTTGTTTGGAAGCTTTCCATGAATTCCTTGCTGTTCTCTCAGAAGGAAATTCAGTCGAATAGAGTCAGTGGACTGTGAGCTCCATGTGCATATCTACGTTCGAGAAACACTTGTGTCCACAAGACATAGTAGTCAGTACCTGCAGGAAATCTTCGGACTCCGATTGGTTGAAGGAAAAAATAGAGGGGCGAAAAGCCCACACTCGCAGCTCATTGTCCTGCAAAGTTCAGCTACTGCTATGCTCCAGTTCATTCAGTACGGATGGAAAATGATTTCAGAAGCATTTTGGTTAGGACACAACCCACAGCTCTCACATTTGAGACGACTTCTCTTTAAGGATAGAGTTAGGGTTAGGGCTAGCACTAGGGTTACGGTTAGGAGTAGTTTTATTATTAGGGTTAGGGTTAGAGTTAGGGTTACGGTTAGGTTCAGGGATAGGGATAGGGTTAGGGTTAGGGATAGGGTTAGGGTTAGGATTGTGGTTTGGGTTAATGTTACATGTAGGTTTAGGGCTAGGGCTAAAGGTAGATGATGGCCGCATGTCGAGGAAACTGTGTCGTAGACGATAGTGCAATTCATAGCTCTCATTGTGCTGTACCTTCATTGAGTCCGTTCATGACGAGAAAGTCATTCTGTAGATCGTTGCACTCAAACACAGCAAGGTAAATGAGAAGAGAGCAAAAAGCTGATCATAAGTTCTGAAGAGGTTATGTGATATGGAGCAAGTCACTCATTTCCAATTCAACTGATACGAACATAGTGATGTGGTGCTGCGTTCATGCTTAAAGCCACTTCTCAGGAACATGTTCATTCCCGTGTACTTGGCAGCTTTCACACCGTTCACTCCTGTGCTGTGTCAGAGAAATTCACTCGAATAGAGTAAGGGGACTGCTAGCTGCACAGGCATTGCTACGTTGAAAACACTGTAGGGTCCAAGTGAGGTAGTAGGCTGTTGCTTCTCTTCTTCCTGGGACTACGCTTTTCTGATGGAAAAAGTACCTAGGAGAAAACTCTACTGTAGAAGCTCATTCCCCTTCAAGGATCACAAAGTGCTATGCTAGCATTCCCTCCTTTGCTGACGAGAAATCATTTCAGTAGCTCTTGGGCTATGACACGAGCCAGAGATCCTCTACTGCAGCAAGGTACTTCGACAGGATGCTGACAAGAGTACGCACTATGTGAGACACCACTGCTTTCCTCTCCTACTGAAATGAGAACATCGATAACACGTCAAATAGTGTGGGTGGCTTTTGTGGAAAACACTTTTGGCACGACTTCATACAATTCCTGAATGATGCAGGGGAGCGCAAAGTCTTCACTGCTGTATTCTCAGACTGGAATGAATGCCCCGGTAGGCCCATGTGGTAGTTTTAGCTTCTTCGTCCTTTAATGCTTCACGAACGGGTGGAGTCCAAGGGACGTAGTACAGTCCCCACGCATTTCTCAGGCTACACCCTTCTTCTCCCATTGGTCCAGTACTGAAATGAGAACACTGAGAAGTCGTTCAACACTGAGACGGCTTTGGGGAAAAAAACCCGCTTCCGACGAAATAGGTTTATTCCCGAGTGATTTGGAGGAGAAAACAAATCTTCACGACTGTATTATCTTCCACTGGGAGCCCCACAGGCTACTCTGAGATTCACATTCCCGTAGATCTTCAGAGACTTGGAGTCCAAGTCACGTAGCATGGCCTAGCGGCCTTGCAACGTCCGGACACGCTTTCCTCCCGGAACGCAGAATTTGGCGAAAACAGTGGTAGCCCAGCTTCCTCTCGTTCACACTTGGCATAGTCCTGTGCCAAATAGGGTTCTCTCATTTGTTTGGGGGAACGTGATTACGGAACTCTTTGGCTAGCAAAGTTACCGCCTAGGTGATCATACAGAAAACCAATTGAAATGACGTTCTAAATCGGTCGGTTATATCGGCACCCCATACATTTCGCACTCTACTGAAACGAGTCCATTGACCTAGTGTTACCCGCTGGAGATGAAAGTTGCTAATAAGCCACTTGTGTGAAACATCCTGATTGCCTAGTTGTTTGGAAGCTTTCCATGAATTCCTTGCTGTTCTCTCAGAAGGAAATTCAGTTGAATAGAGTCAGTGGACTGTGAGCTCCATGTGCATATCTACGTTCGAGAAACACTTGTGTCCACAAGACATAGTAGTCAGTACCTGCAGGAAATCTTCGGACTCCGATTGCTTGAAGGAAAAAATAGAGGGGCGAAAAGCCCACACTCGCAGCTCATTGTCCTGCAAAGTTCAGCTACTGCTATGCTCCAGTTCATTCAGTACGGATGGAAAATGATTTCAGAAGCATTTTGGTTAGGACACAACCCACAGCTCTCACATTTGAGACGACTTCTCTTTAAAGATAGAGTTAGGGTTAGGGCTAGCACTAGGGTTACGGTTAGGAGTAGTTTTATTATTAGGGTTAGGGTTAGAGTTAGGGTTAGGGTTAGGTTCAGGGATAGGGATAGGGTTAGGGTTAGGGATAGGGTTAGGGTTAGGATTGTGGTTTGGGTTAATGTTACATGTAGGTTTAGGGCTAGGGCTAAAGGTAGATGATGGCCGCATGTCGAGGAAACTGTGTCGTAGACGATAGTGCAATTCATAGCTCTCATTGTGCTGTACCTTCATTGAGTCCGTTCATGACGAGAAAGTCATTCTGTAGATCGTTGCACTCAAACACAGCAAGGTAAATGAGAAGAGAGCAAAAAGCCGATCATAAGTTCTGAAGAGGTTATGTGATATGGAGCAAGTCACTCATTTCCAATTCAACTGATACGAACATAGTGATGTGGTGCTGCGTTCATGCTTAAAGCCACTTCTCAGGAACATGTTCATTCCCGTGTACTTGGCAGCTTTCACACCGTTCACTCATGTGCTGTGTCAGAGAAATTCACTCGAATAGAGTAAGGGGACTGCTAGCTGCACAGGCATTGCTACGTTGAAAACACTGTAGGGTCCAAGTGAGGTAGTAGGCTGTTGCTTCTCTTCTTCCTGGGACTACGCTTTTCTGATGGAAAAAGTACCTAGGAGAAAACTCTACTGTAGAAGCTCATTCCCCTTCAAGGATCACAAAGTGCTATGCTAGCATTCCCTCCTTTGCTGACGAGAAATCATTTCAGTAGCTCTTGGGCTATGACACGAGCCAGAGATCCTCTATTGCAGCAAGGTACTTCGACAGGATGCTGACAAGAGTACGCACTATGTGAGACACCACTGCTTTCCTCTCCTACTGAAATGAGAACATCGATAACACGTCAAATAGTGTGGGTGGCTTTTGTGGAAAACACTTTGGGCACGACTTCATACAATTCCTGAATGATGCAGGGGAGCGCAAAGTCTTCACTGCTGTATTCTCAGACTGGAATGAATGCCCCGGTAGGCCCATGTGGTAGTTTTAGCTTCTTCGTCCTTTAACGCTTCACGAACGGGTGGAGTCCAAGGGACGTAGTACAGTCCCCACGCATTTCTCAGGCTACACCCTTCTTCTCCCATTGGTCCAGTACTGAAATGAGAACACTGAGAAGTCGTTCAACACTGAGACGGCTTTGGGGAAAAAAACCCGCTTCCGACGAAATAGGTTTATTCCCGAGTGATTTGGAGGAGAAAACAAATCTTCACGACTGTATTATCTTCCACTGGGAGCCCCACAGGCTACTCTGAGATTCACATTCCCGTAGATCTTCAGAGACTTGGAGTCCAAGTCACGTAGCATGGCCTAGCGGCCTTGCAACGTCCGGACACGCTTTCCTCCCGGAACGCAGAATTTGGCGAAAACAGTGGTAGCCCAGCTTCCTCTCGTTCACACTTGGCATAGTCCTGTGCCAACTAGGGTTCTCTCATTTGTTTGGGGGAACGTGATTACGGAACTCTTTGGCTAGCAAAGTTACCGCCTAGGTGATCATACAGAAAACCAATTGAAATGACGTTCTAAATCGGTCGGTTACATCGGCACCCCATACATTTCGCACTCTACTGAAACGAGTCCATTGACCTAGTGTTACCCGCTGGAGATGAAAGTTGCTAATAAGCCACTTGTGTGAAACATCCTGATTGCCTAGTTGTTTGGAAGCTTTCCATGAATTCCTTGCTGTTCTCTCAGAAGGAAATTCAGTCGAATAGAGTCAGTGGACTGTGAGCTCCATGTGCATATCTACGTTCGAGAAACACTTGTGTCCACAGGACATAGTAGTCAGTACCTGCAGGAAATCTTCGGACTCCGATTGGTTGAAGGAAAAAATAGAGGGGCGAAAAGCCCACACTCGCAGCTCATTGTCCTGCAAAGTTCAGCTACTGCTATGCTCCAGTTCATTCAGTACGGATGGAAAATGATTTCAGAAGCATTTTGGTTAGGACACAACCCACAGCTCTCACATTTGAGACGACTTCTCTTTAAGGATAGAGTTAGGGTTAGGGCTAGCACTAGGGTTACGGTTAGGAGTAGTTTTATTATTAGGGTTAGGGTTAGAGTTAGGGTTAGGGTTAGGTTCAGGGATAGGGATAGGGTTAGGGTTAGGGATAGGGTTAGGGTTAGGATTGTGGTTTGGGTTAATGTTACATGTAGGTTCAGGGCTAGGGCTAAAGGTAGATGATGGCCGCATGTCGAGGAAACTGTGTCGTAGACGATAGTGCAATTCATAGCTCTCATTGTGCTGTACCTTCATTGAGTCCGTTCATGACGAGAAAGTCATTCTGTAGATCGTTGCACTCAAACACAGCAAGGTAAATGAGAAGAGAGCAAAAAGCCGATCATAAGTTCTGAAGAGGTTATGTGATATGGAGCAAGTCACTCATTTCCAATTCAACTGATACGAACATAGTGATGTGGTGCTGCGTTCATGCTTAAAGCCACTTCTCAGGAACATGTTCATTCCCGTGTACTTGGCAGCTTTCACACCGTTCACTCATGTGCTGTGTCAGAGAAATTCACTCGAATAGAGTAAGGGGACTGCTAGCTGCACAGGCATTGCTACGTTGAAAACACTGTAGGGTCCAAGTGAGGTAGTAGGCTGTTGCTTCTCTTCTTCCTGGGACTACGCTTTTCTGATGGAAAAAGTACCTAGGAGAAAACTCTACTGTAGAAGCTCATTCCCCTTCAAGGATCACAAAGTGCTATGCTAGCATTCCCTCCTTTGCTGACGAGAAATCATTTCAGTAGCTCTTGGGCTATGACACGAGCCAGAGATCCTCTATTGCAGCAAGGTACTTCGACAGGATGCTGACAAGAGTACGCACTATGTGAGACACCACTGCTTTCCTCTCCTACTGAAATGAGAACATCGATAACACGTCAAATAGTGTGGGTGGCTTTTGTGGAAAACACTTTGGGCACGACTTCATACAATTCCTGAATGATGCAGGGGAGCGCAAAGTCTTCACTGCTGTATTCTCAGACTGGAATGAATGCCCCGGTAGGCCCATGTGGTAGTTTTAGCTTCTTCGTCCTTTAACGCTTCACGAACGGGTGGAGTCCAAGGGACGTAGTACAGTCCCCACGCATTTCTCAGGCTACACCCTTCTTCTCCCATTGGTCCAGTACTGAAATGAGAACACTGAGAAGTCGTTCAACACTGAGACGGCTTTGGGGAAAAAAACCCGCTTCCGACGAAATAGGTTTATTCCCGAGTGATTTGGAGGAGAAAACAAATCTTCACGACTGTATTATCTTCCACTGGGAGCCCCACAGGCTACTCTGAGATTCACATTCCCGTAGATCTTCAGAGACTTGGAGTCCAAGTCACGTAGCATGGCCTAGCGGCCTTGCAACGTCCGGACACGCTTTCCTCCCGGAACGCAGAATTTGGCGAAAACAGTGGTAGCCCAGCTTCCTCTCGTTCACACTTGGCATAGTCCTGTGCCAACTAGGGTTCTCTCATTTGTTTGGGGGAACGTGATTACGGAACTCTTTGGCTAGCAAAGTTACCGCCTAGGTGATCATACAGAAAACCAATTGAAATGACGTTCTAAATCGGTCGGTTACATCGGCACCCCATACATTTCGCACTCTACTGAAACGAGTCCATTGACCTAGTGTTACCCGCTGGAGATGAAAGTTGCTAATAAGCCACTTGTGTGAAACATCCTGATTGCCTAGTTGTTTGGAAGCTTTCCATGAATTCCTTGCTGTTCTCTCAGAAGGAAATTCAGTCGAATAGAGTCAGTGGACTGTGAGCTCCATGTGCATATCTACGTTCGAGAAACACTTGTGTCCACAGGACATAGTAGTCAGTACCTGCAGGAAATCTTCGGACTCCGATTGGTTGAAGGAAAAAATAGAGGGGCGAAAAGCCCACACTCGCAGCTCATTGTCCTGCAAAGTTCAGCTACTGCTATGCTCCAGTTCATTCAGTACGGATGGAAAATGATTTCAGAAGCATTTTGGTTAGGACACAACCCACAGCTCTCACATTTGAGACGACTTCTCTTTAAGGATAGAGTTAGGGTTAGGGCTAGCACTAGGGTTACGGTTAGGAGTAGTTTTATTATTAGGGTTAGGGTTAGAGTTAGGGTTAGGGTTAGGTTCAGGGATAGGGATAGGGTTAGGGTTAGGGATAGGGTTAGGGTTAGGATTGTGGTTTGGGTTAATGTTACATGTAGGTTTAGGGCTAGGGCTAAAGGTAGATGATGGCCGCATGTCGAGGAAACTGTGTCGTAGACGATAGTGCAATTCATAGCTCTCATTGTGCTGTACCTTCATTGAGTCCGTTCATGACGAGAAAGTCATTCTGTAGATCGTTGCACTCAAACACAGCAAGGTAAATGAGAAGAGAGCAAAAAGCCGATCATAAGTTCTGAAGAGGTTATGTGATATGGAGCAAGTCACTCATTTCCAATTCAGCTGATACGAACATAGTGATGTGGTGCTGCGTTCATGCTTAAAGCCACTTCTCAGGAACATGTTCATTCCCGTGTACTTGGCAGCTTTCACACCGTTCACTCCTGTGCTGTGTCAGAGAAATTCACTCGAATAGAGTAAGGGGACTGCTAGCTGCACAGGCATTGCTACGTTGAAAACACTGTAGGGTCCAAGTGAGGTAGTAGGCTGTTGCTTCTCTTCTTCCTGGGACTACGCTTTTCTGATGGCAAAAGTACCTAGGAGAAAACTCTACTGTAGAAGCTCATTCCCCTTCAAGGATCACAAAGTGCTATGCTAGCATTCCCTCCTTTGCTGACGAGAAATCATTTCAGTAGCTCTTGGGCTATGACACGAGCCAGAGATCCTCTATTGCAGCAAGGTACTTCGACAGGATGCTGACAAGAGTACGCACTATGTGAGACACCACTGCTTTCCTCTCCTACTGAAATGAGAACATCGATAACACGTCAAATAGTGTGGGTGGCTTTTGTGGAAAACACTTTTGGCACGACTTCATACAATTCCTGAATGATGCAGGGGAGCGCAAAGTCTTCACTGCTGTATTCTCAGACTGGAATGAATGCCCCGGTAGGCCCATGTGGTAGTTTTAGCTTCTTCGTCCTTTAATGCTTCACGAACGGGTGGAGTCCAAGGGACGTAGTACAGTCCCCACGCATTTCTCAGGCTACACCCTTCTTCTCCCATTGGTCCAGTACTGAAATGAGAACACTGAGAAGTCGTTCAACACTGAGACGGCTTTGGGGAAAAAAACCCGCTTCCGACGAAATAGGTTTATTCCCGAGTGATTTGGAGGAGAAAACAAATCTTCAAACTGTATTATCTTCCACTGGGAGCCCCACAGGCTACTCTGAGATTCACATTCCCGTAGATCTTCAGAGACTTGGAGTCCAAGTCACGTAGCATGGCCTAGCGGCCTTGCAACGTCCGGACACGCTTTCCTCCCGGAACGCAGAATTTGGCGAAAACAGTGGTAGCCCAGCTTCCTCTCGTTCACACTTGGCATAGTCCTGTGCCAACTAGGGTTCTCTCATTTGTTTGGGGGAACGTGATGACGGAACTCTTTGGCTAGCAAAGTTACCGCCTAGGTGATCATACAGAAAACCAATTGAAATGACGTTCTAAATCGGTCGGTTACATCGGCACCCCATACATTTCGCACTCTACTGAAACGAGTCCATTGACCTTGTGTTACCCGCTGGAGATGAAAGTTGCTAATAAGCCACTTTGTGAAACATCCTGATGGCCTAGTTGTTTGGAAGCTTTCCATGAATTCCTTGCTGTTCTCTCAGAAGGAAATTCAGTCGAATAGAGTCAGTGGACTGTGAGCTCCATGTGCATATCTACGTTCGAGAAACACTTGTGTCCACAAGACATAGTAGTCAGTACCTGCAGGAAATCTTCGGACTCCGATTGGTTGAAGGAAAAAATAGAGGGGCGAAAAGCCCACACTCGCAGCTCATTGTCCTGCAAAGTTCAGCTACTGCTATGCTCCAGTTCATTCAGTACGGATGGAAAATGATTTCAGAAGCATTTTGGTTAGGACACAACCCACAGCTCTCACATTTGAGACGACTTCTCTTTAAAGATAGAGTTAGGGTTAGGGCTAGCACTAGGGTTACGGTTAGGAGTAGTTTTATTATTAGGGTTAGGGTTAGAGTTAGGGTTAGGGTTAGGTTCAGGGATAGGGATAGGGTGAGGGTTAGGGTTAGGGTTAGGGTTAGGATTGTGGTTTGGGTTAATGTTACATGTAGGTTCAGGGCTAGGGCTAAAGGTAGATGATGGCCGCATGTCGAGGAAACTGTGTCGTAGACGATAGTGCAATTCATAGCTCTCATTGTGCTGTACCTTCATTGAGTCCGTTCATGACGAGAAAGTCATTCTGTAGATCGTTGCACTCAAACACAGCAAGGTAAATGAGAAGAGAGCAAAAAGCCGATCATAAGTTCTGAAGAGGTTATGTGATATGGAGCAAGTCACTCATTTCCAATTCAACTGATACGAACATAGTGATGTGGTGCTGCGTTCATGCTTAAAGCCACTTCTCAGGAACATGTTCATTCCCGTGTACTTGGCAGCTTTCACACCGTTCACTCCTGTGCTGTGTCAGAGAAATTCACTCGAATAGAGTAAGGGGACTGCTAGCTGCACAGGCATTGCTACGTTGAAAACACTGTAGGGTCCAAGTGAGGTAGTAGGCTGTTGCTTCTCTTCTTCCTGGGACTACGCTTTTCTGATGGAAAAAGTACCTAGGAGAAAACTCTACTGTAGAAGCTCATTCCCCTTCAAGGATCACAAAGTGCTATGCTAGCATTCCCTCCTTTGCTGACGAGAAATCATTTCAGTAGCTCTTGGGCTATGACACGAGCCAGAGATCCTCTATTGCAGCAAGGTACTTCGACAGGATGCTGACAAGAGTACGCACTATGTGAGACACCACTGCTTTCCTCTCCTACTGAAATGAGAACATCGATAACACGTCAAATAGTGTGGGTGGCTTTTGTGGAAAACACTTTGGGCACGACTTCATACAATTCCTGAATGATGCAGGGGAGCGCAAAGTCTTCACTGCTGTATTCTCAGACTGGAATGAATGCCCCGGTAGGCCCATGTGGTAGTTTTAGCTTCTTCGTCCTTTAACGCTTCACGAACGGGTGGAGTCCAAGGGACGTAGTACAGTCCCCACGCATTTCTCAGGCTACACCCTTCTTCTCCCATTGGTCCAGTACTGAAATGAGAACACTGAGAAGTCGTTCAACACTGAGACGGCTTTGGGGAAAAAAACCCGCTTCCGACGAAATAGGTTTATTCCCGAGTGATTTGGAGGAGAAAACAAATCTTCACGACTGTATTATCTTCCACTGGGAGCCCCACAGGCTACTCTGAGATTCACATTCCCGTAGATCTTCAGAGACTTGGAGTCCAAGTCACGTAGCATGGCCTAGCGGCCTTGCAACGTCCGGACACGCTTTCCTCCCGGAACGCAGAATTTGGCGAAAACAGTGGTAGCCCAGCTTCCTCTCGTTCACACTTGGCATAGTCCTGTGCCAACTAGGGTTCTCTCATTTGTTTGGGGGAACGTGATTACGGAACTCTTTGGCTAGCAAAGTTACCGCCTAGGTGATCATACAGAAAACCAATTGAAATGACGTTCTAAATCGGTCGGTTACATCGGCACCCCATACATTTCGCACTCTACTGAAACGAGTCCATTGACCTAGTGTTACCCGCTGGAGATGAAAGTTGCTAATAAGCCACTTGTGTGAAACATCCTGATTGCCTAGTTGTTTGGAAGCTTTCCATGAATTCCTTGCTGTTCTCTCAGAAGGAAATTCAGTCGAATAGAGTCAGTGGACTGTGAGCTCCATGTGCATATCTACGTTCGAGAAACACTTGTGTCCACAGGACATAGTAGTCAGTACCTGCAGGAAATCTTCGGACTCCGATTGGTTGAAGGAAAAAATAGAGGGGCGAAAAGCCCACACTCGCAGCTCATTGTCCTGCAAAGTTCAGCTACTGCTATGCTCCAGTTCATTCAGTACGGATGGAAAATGATTTCAGAAGCATTTTGGTTAGGACACAACCCACAGCTCTCACATTTGAGACGACTTCTCTTTAAGGATAGAGTTAGGGTTAGGGCTAGCACTAGGGTTACGGTTAGGAGTAGTTTTATTATTAGGGTTAGGGTTAGAGTTAGGGTTAGGGTTAGGTTCAGGGATAGGGATAGGGTTAGGGTTAGGGATAGGGTTAGGGTTAGGATTGTGGTTTGGGTTAATGTTACATGTAGGTTTAGGGCTAGGGCTAAAGGTAGATGATGGCCGCATGTCGAGGAAACTGTGTCGTAGACGATAGTGCAATTCATAGCTCTCATTGTGCTGTACCTTCATTGAGTCCGTTCATGACGAGAAAGTCATTCTGTAGATCGTTGCACTCAAACACAGCAAGGTAAATGAGAAGAGAGCAAAAAGCCGATCATAAGTTCTGAAGAGGTTATGTGATATGGAGCAAGTCACTCATTTCCAATTCAGCTGATACGAACATAGTGATGTGGTGCTGCGTTCATGCTTAAAGCCACTTCTCAGGAACATGTTCATTCCCGTGTACTTGGCAGCTTTCACACCGTTCACTCCTGTGCTGTGTCAGAGAAATTCACTCGAATAGAGTAAGGGGACTGCTAGCTGCACAGGCATTGCTACGTTGAAAACACTGTAGGGTCCAAGTGAGGTAGTAGGCTGTTGCTTCTCTTCTTCCTGGGACTACGCTTTTCTGATGGCAAAAGTACCTAGGAGAAAACTCTACTGTAGAAGCTCATTCCCCTTCAAGGATCACAAAGTGCTATGCTAGCATTCCCTCCTTTGCTGACGAGAAATCATTTCAGTAGCTCTTGGGCTATGACACGAGCCAGAGATCCTCTATTGCAGCAAGGTACTTCGACAGGATGCTGACAAGAGTACGCACTATGTGAGACACCACTGCTTTCCTCTCCTACTGAAATGAGAACATCGATAACACGTCAAATAGTGTGGGTGGCTTTTGTGGAAAACACTTTTGGCACGACTTCATACAATTCCTGAATGATGCAGGGGAGCGCAAAGTCTTCACTGCTGTATTCTCAGACTGGAATGAATGCCCCGGTAGGCCCATGTGGTAGTTTTAGCTTCTTCGTCCTTTAATGCTTCACGAACGGGTGGAGTCCAAGGGACGTAGTACAGTCCCCACGCATTTCTCAGGCTACACCCTTCTTCTCCCATTGGTCCAGTACTGAAATGAGAACACTGAGAAGTCGTTCAACACTGAGACGGCTTTGGGGAAAAAAACCCGCTTCCGACGAAATAGGTTTATTCCCGAGTGATTTGGAGGAGAAAACAAATCTTCAAACTGTATTATCTTCCACTGGGAGCCCCACAGGCTACTCTGAGATTCACATTCCCGTAGATCTTCAGAGACTTGGAGTCCAAGTCACGTAGCATGGCCTAGCGGCCTTGCAACGTCCGGACACGCTTTCCTCCCGGAACGCAGAATTTGGCGAAAACAGTGGTAGCCCAGCTTCCTCTCGTTCACACTTGGCATAGTCCTGTGCCAACTAGGGTTCTCTCATTTGTTTGGGGGAACGTGATGACGGAACTCTTTGGCTAGCAAAGTTACCGCCTAGGTGATCATACAGAAAACCAATTGAAATGACGTTCTAAATCGGTCGGTTACATCGGCACCCCATACATTTCGCACTCTACTGAAACGAGTCCATTGACCTTGTGTTACCCGCTGGAGATGAAAGTTGCTAATAAGCCACTTTGTGAAACATCCTGATGGCCTAGTTGTTTGGAAGCTTTCCATGAATTCCTTGCTGTTCTCTCAGAAGGAAATTCAGTCGAATAGAGTCAGTGGACTGTGAGCTCCATGTGCATATCTACGTTCGAGAAACACTTGTGTCCACAAGACATAGTAGTCAGTACCTGCAGGAAATCTTCGGACTCCGATTGGTTGAAGGAAAAAATAGAGGGGCGAAAAGCCCACACTCGCAGCTCATTGTCCTGCAAAGTTCAGCTACTGCTATGCTCCAGTTCATTCAGTACGGATGGAAAATGATTTCAGAAGCATTTTGGTTAGGACACAACCCACAGCTCTCACATTTGAGACGACTTCTCTTTAAAGATAGAGTTAGGGTTAGGGCTAGCACTAGGGTTACGGTTAGGAGTAGTTTTATTATTAGGGTTAGGGTTAGAGTTAGGGTTAGGGTTAGGTTCAGGGATAGGGATAGGGTGAGGGTTAGGGTTAGGGTTAGGGTTAGGATTGTGGTTTGGGTTAATGTTACATGTAGGTTCAGGGCTAGGGCTAAAGGTAGATGATGGCCGCATGTCGAGGAAACTGTGTCGTAGACGATAGTGCAATTCATAGCTCTCATTGTGCTGTACCTTCATTGAGTCCGTTCATGACGAGAAAGTCATTCTGTAGATCGTTGCACTCAAACACAGCAAGGTAAATGAGAAGAGAGCAAAAAGCCGATCATAAGTTCTGAAGAGGTTATGTGATATGGAGCAAGTCACTCATTTCCAATTCAACTGATACGAACATAGTGATGTGGTGCTGCGTTCATGCTTAAAGCCACTTCTCAGGAACATGTTCATTCCCGTGTACTTGGCAGCTTTCACACCGTTCACTCCTGTGCTGTGTCAGAGAAATTCACTCGAATAGAGTAAGGGGACTGCTAGCTGCACAGGCATTGCTACGTTGAAAACACTGTAGGGTCCAAGTGAGGTAGTAGGCTGTTGCTTCTCTTCTTCCTGGGACTACGCTTTTCTGATGGAAAAAGTACCTAGGAGAAAACTCTACTGTAGAAGCTCATTCCCCTTCAAGGATCACAAAGTGCTATGCTAGCATTCCCTCCTTTGCTGACGAGAAATCATTTCAGTAGCTCTTGGGCTATGACACGAGCCAGAGATCCTCTATTGCAGCAAGGTACTTCGACAGGATGCTGACAAGAGTACGCACTATGTGAGACACCACTGCTTTCCTCTCCTACTGAAATGAGAACATCGATAACACGTCAAATAGTGTGGGTGGCTTTTGTGGAAAACACTTTTGGCACGACTTCATACAATTCCTGAATGATGCAGGGGAGCGCAAAGTCTTCACTGCTGTATTCTCAGACTGGAATGAATGCCCCGGTAGGCCCATGTGGTAGTTTTAGCTTCTTCGTCCTTTAACGCTTCACGAACGGGTGGAGTCCAAGGGACGTAGTACAGTCCCCACGCATTTCTCAGGCTACACCCTTCTTCTCCCATTGGTCCAGTACTGAAATGAGAACACTGAGAAGTCGTTCAACACTGAGACGGCTTTGGGGAAAAAAACCCGCTTCCGACGAAATAGGTTTATTCCCGAGTGATTTGGAGGAGAAAACAAATCTTCACGACTGTATTATCTTCCACTGGGAGCCCCACAGGCTACTCTGAGATTCACATTCCCGTAGATCTTCAGAGACTTGGAGTCCAAGTCACGTAGCATGGCCTAGCGGCCTTGCAACGTCCGGACACGCTTTCCTCCCGGAACGCAGAATTTGGCGAAAACAGTGGTAGCCCAGCTTCCTCTCGTTCACACTTGGCATAGTCCTGTGCCAACTAGGGTTCTCTCATTTGTTTGGGGGAACGTGATTACGGAACTCTTTGGCTAGCAAAGTTACCGCCTAGGTGATCATACAGAAAACCAATTGAAATGACGTTCTAAATCGGTCGGTTACATCGGCACCCCATACATTTCGCACTCTACTGAAACGAGTCCATTGACCTAGTGTTACCCGCTGGAGATGAAAGTTGCTAATAAGCCACTTGTGTGAAACATCCTGATTGCCTAGTTGTTTGGAAGCTTTCCATGAATTCCTTGCTGTTCTCTCAGAAGGAAATTCAGTCGAATAGAGTCAGTGGACTGTGAGCTCCATGTGCATATCTACGTTCGAGAAACACTTGTGTCCACAGGACATAGTAGTCAGTACCTGCAGGAAATCTTCGGACTCCGATTGGTTGAAGGAAAAAATAGAGGGGCGAAAAGCCCACACTCGCAGCTCATTGTCCTGCAAAGTTCAGCTACTGCTATGCTCCAGTTCATTCAGTACGGATGGAAAATGATTTCAGAAGCATTTTGGTTAGGACACAACCCACAGCTCTCACATTTGAGACGACTTCTCTTTAAGGATAGAGTTAGGGTTAGGGCTAGCACTAGGGTTACGGTTAGGAGTAGTTTTATTATTAGGGTTAGGGTTAGAGTTAGGGTTAGGGTTAGGTTCAGGGATAGGGATAGGGTTAGGGTTAGGGATAGGGTTAGGGTTAGGATTGTGGTTTGGGTTAATGTTACATGTAGGTTTAGGGCTAGGGCTAAAGGTAGATGATGGCCGCATGTCGAGGAAACTGTGTCGTAGACGATAGTGCAATTCATAGCTCTCATTGTGCTGTACCTTCATTGAGTCCGTTCATGACGAGAAAGTCATTCTGTAGATCGTTGCACTCAAACACAGCAAGGTAAATGAGAAGAGAGCAAAAAGCCGATCATAAGTTCTGAAGAGGTTATGTGATATGGAGCAAGTCACTCATTTCCAATTCAACTGATACGAACATAGTGATGTGGTGCTGCGTTCATGCTTAAAGCCACTTCTCAGGAACATGTTCATTCCCGTGTACTTGGCAGCTTTCACACCGTTCACTCCTGTGCTGTGTCAGAGAAATTCACTCGAATAGAGTAAGGGGACTGCTAGCTGCACAGGCATTGCTACGTTGAAAACACTGTAGGGTCCAAGTGAGGTAGTAGGCTGTTGCTTCTCTTCTTCCTGGGACTACGCTTTTCTGATGGCAAAAGTACCTAGGAGAAAACTCTACTGTAGAAGCTCATTCCCCTTCAAGGATCACAAAGTGCTATGCTAGCATTCCCTCCTTTGCTGACGAGAAATCATTTCAGTAGCTCTTGGGCTATGACACGAGCCAGAGATCCTCTATTGCAGCAAGGTACTTCGACAGGATGCTGACAAGAGTACGCACTATGTGAGACACCACTGCTTTCCTCTCCTACTGAAATGAGAACATCGATAACACGTCAAATAGTGTGGGTGGCTTTTGTGGAAAACACTTTTGGCACGACTTCATACAATTCCTGAATGATGCAGGGGAGCGCAAAGTCTTCACTGCTGTATTCTCAGACTGGAATGAATGCCCCGGTAGGCCCATGTGGTAGTTTTAGCTTCTTCGTCCTTTAATGCTTCACGAACGGGTGGAGTCCAAGGGACGTAGTACAGTCCCCACGCATTTCTCAGGCTACACCCTTCTTCTCCCATTGGTCCAGTACTGAAATGAGAACACTGAGAAGTCGTTCAACACTGAGACGGCTTTGGGGAAAAAAACCCGCTTCCGACGAAATAGGTTTATTCCCGAGTGATTTGGAGGAGAAAACAAATCTTCAAACTGTATTATCTTCCACTGGGAGCCCCACAGGCTACTCTGAGATTCACATTCCCGTAGATCTTCAGAGACTTGGAGTCCAAGTCACGTAGCATGGCCTAGCGGCCTTGCAACGTCCGGACACGCTTTCCTCCCGGAACGCAGAATTTGGCGAAAACAGTGGTAGCCCAGCTTCCTCTCGTTCACACTTGGCATAGTCCTGTGCCAACTAGGGTTCTCTCATTTGTTTGGGGGAACGTGATGACGGAACTCTTTGGCTAGCAAAGTTACCGCCTAGGTGATCATACAGAAAACCAATTGAAATGACGTTCTAAATCGGTCGGTTACATCGGCACCCCATACATTTCGCACTCTACTGAAACGAGTCCATTGACCTTGTGTTACCCGCTGGAGATGAAAGTTGCTAATAAGCCACTTTGTGAAACATCCTGATGGCCTAGTTGTTTGGAAGCTTTCCATGAATTCCTTGCTGTTCTCTCAGAAGGAAATTCAGTCGAATAGAGTCAGTGGACTGTGAGCTCCATGTGCATATCTACGTTCGAGAAACACTTGTGTCCACAAGACATAGTAGTCAGTACCTGCAGGAAATCTTCGGACTCCGATTGGTTGAAGGAAAAAATAGAGGGGCGAAAAGCCCACACTCGCAGCTCATTGTCCTGCAAAGTTCAGCTACTGCTATGCTCCAGTTCATTCAGTACGGATGGAAAATGATTTCAGAAGCATTTTGGTTAGGACACAACCCACAGCTCTCACATTTGAGACGACTTCTCTTTAAAGATAGAGTTAGGGTTAGGGCTAGCACTAGGGTTACGGTTAGGAGTAGTTTTATTATTAGGGTTAGGGTTAGAGTTAGGGTTAGGGTTAGGTTCAGGGATAGGGATAGGGTGAGGGTTAGGGTTAGGGTTAGGGTTAGGATTGTGGTTTGGGTTAATGTTACATGTAGGTTCAGGGCTAGGGCTAAAGGTAGATGATGGCCGCATGTCGAGGAAACTGTGTCGTAGACGATAGTGCAATTCATAGCTCTCATTGTGCTGTACCTTCATTGAGTCCGTTCATGACGAGAAAGTCATTCTGTAGATCGTTGCACTCAAACACAGCAAGGTAAATGAGAAGAGAGCAAAAAGCCGATCATAAGTTCTGAAGAGGTTATGTGATATGGAGCAAGTCACTCATTTCCAATTCAACTGATACGAACATAGTGATGTGGTGCTGCGTTCATGCTTAAAGCCACTTCTCAGGAACATGTTCATTCCCGTGTACTTGGCAGCTTTCACACCGTTCACTCCTGTGCTGTGTCAGAGAAATTCACTCGAATAGAGTAAGGGGACTGCTAGCTGCACAGGCATTGCTACGTTGAAAACACTGTAGGGTCCAAGTGAGGTAGTAGGCTGTTGCTTCTCTTCTTCCTGGGACTACGCTTTTCTGATGGAAAAAGTACCTAGGAGAAAACTCTACTGTAGAAGCTCATTCCCCTTCAAGGATCACAAAGTGCTATGCTAGCATTCCCTCCTTTGCTGACGAGAAATCATTTCAGTAGCTCTTGGGCTATGACACGAGCCAGAGATCCTCTATTGCAGCAAGGTACTTCGACAGGATGCTGACAAGAGTACGCACTATGTGAGACACCACTGCTTTCCTCTCCTACTGAAATGAGAACATCGATAACACGTCAAATAGTGTGGGTGGCTTTTGTGGAAAACACTTTTGGCACGACTTCATACAATTCCTGAATGATGCAGGGGAGCGCAAAGTCTTCACTGCTGTATTCTCAGACTGGAATGAATGCCCCGGTAGGCCCATGTGGTAGTTTTAGCTTCTTCGTCCTTTAATGCTTCACGAACGGGTGGAGTCCAAGGGACGTAGTACAGTCCCCACGCATTTCTCAGGCTACACCCTTCTTCTCCCATTGGTCCAGTACTGAAATGAGAACACTGAGAAGTCGTTCAACACTGAGACGGCTTTGGGGAAAAAAACCCGCTTCCGACGAAATAGGTTTATTCCCGAGTGATTTGGAGGAGAAAACAAATCTTCACGACTGTATTATCTTCCACTGGGAGCCCCACAGGCTACTCTGAGATTCACATTCCCGTAGATCTTCAGAGACTTGGAGTCCAAGTCACGTAGCATGGCCTAGCGGCCTTGCAACGTCCGGACACGCTTTCCTCCCGGAACGCAGAATTTGGCGAAAACAGTGGTAGCCCAGCTTCCTCTCGTTCACACTTGGCATAGTCCTGTGCCAACTAGGGTTCTCTCATTTGTTTGGGGGAACGTGATTACGGAACTCTTTGGCTAGCAAAGTTACCGCCTAGGTGATCATACAGAAAACCAATTGAAATGACGTTCTAAATCGGTCGGTTACATCGGCACCCCATACATTTCGCACTCTACTGAAACGAGTCCATTGACCTAGTGTTACCCGCTGGAGATGAAAGTTGCTAATAAGGCACTTGTGTGAAACATCCTGATTGCCTAGTTGTTTGGAAGCTTTCCATGAATTCCTTGCTGTTCTCTCAGAAGGAAATTCAGTCGAATAGAGTCAGTGGACTGTGAGCTCCATGTGCATATCTACGTTCGAGAAACACTTGTGTCCACAAGACATAGTAGTCAGTACCTGCAGGAAATCTTCGGACTCCGATTGGTTGAAGGAAAAAATAGAGGGGCGAAAAGCCCACACTCGCAGCTCATTGTCCTGCAAAGTTCAGCTACTGCTATGCTCCAGTTCATTCAGTACGGATGGAAAATGATTTCAGAAGCATTTTGGTTAGGACACAACCCACAGCTCTCACATTTGAGACGACTTCTCTTTAAAGATAGAATTAGGGTTAGGGCTAGCACTAGGGTTACGGTTAGGAGTAGTTTTATTATTAGGGTTAGGGTTAGAGTTAGGGTTAGGGTTAGGTTCAGGGATAGGGATAGGGTGAGGGTTAGGGTTAGGGTTAGGGTTAGGATTGTGGTTTGGGTTAATGGTACATGTAGGTTTAGGGCTAGGGCTAAAGGTAGATGATGGCCGCATGTCGAGGAAACTGTGTCGTAGACGATAGTGCAATTCATAGCTCTCATTGTGCTGTACCTTCATTGAGTCCGTTCATGACGAGAAAGTCATTCTGTAGATCGTTGCACTCAAACACAGCAAGGTAAATGAGAAGAGAGCAAAAAGCCGATCATAAGTTCTGAAGAGGTTATGTGATATGGAGCAAGTCACTCATTTCCAATTCAACTGATACGAACATAGTGATGTGGTGCTGCGTTCATGCTTAAAGCCACTCCTCAGGAACATGTTCATTCCCGTGTACTTGGCAGCTTTCACACCGTTCACTCCTGTGCTGTGTCAGAGAAATTCACTCGAATAGAGTAAGGGGACTGCTAGCTGCACAGGCATTGCTACGTTGAAAACACTGTAGGGTCCAAGTGAGGTAGTAGGCTGTTGCTTCTCTTCTTCCTGGGACTACGCTTTTCTGATGGCAAAGTACGTAGGAGAAAACTCTACTGTAGAAGCTCATTCCCCTTCAAGGATCACAAAGTGCTATGCTAGCATTCCCTCCTTTGCTGACGAGAAATCATTTCAGTAGCTCTTGGGCTATGACACGAGCCAGAGATCCTCTATTGCAGCAAGGTACTTCGACAGGATGCTGACAAGAGTACGCACTATGTGAGACACCACTGCTTTCCTCTCCTACTGAAATGAGAACATCGATAACACGTCAAATAGTGTGGGTGGCTTTTGTGGAAAACACTTTTGGCACGACTTCATACAATTCCTGAATGATGCAGGGGAGCGCAAAGTCTTCACTGCTGTATTCTCAGACTGGAATGAATGCCCCGGTAGGCCCATGTGGTAGTTTTAGCTTCTTCGTCCTTTAATGCTTCACGAACGGGTGGAGTCCAAGGGACGTAGTACAGTCCCCACGCATTTCTCAGGCTACACCCTTCTTCTCCCATTGGTCCAGTACTGAAATGAGAACACTGAGAAGTCGTTCAACACTGAGACGGCTTTGGGGAAAAAAACCCGCTTCCGACGAAATAGGTTTATTCCCGAGTGATTTGGAGGAGAAAACAAATCTTCACGACTGTATTATCTTCCACTGGGAGCCCCACAGGCTACTCTGAGATTCACATTCCCGTAGATCTTCAGAGACTTGGAGTCCAAGTCACGTAGCATGGCCTAGCGGCCTTGCAACGTCCGGACACGCTTTCCTCCCGGAACGCAGAATTTGGCGAAAACAGTGGTAGCCCAGCTTCCTCTCGTTCACACTTGGCATAGTCCTGTGCCAACTAGGGTTCTCTCATTTGTTTGGGGGAACGTGATTACGGAACTCTTTGGCTAGCAAAGTTACCGCCTAGGTGATCATACAGAAAACCAATTGAAATGACGTTCTAAATCGGTCGGTTACATCGGCACCCCATACATTTCGCACTCTACTGAAACGAGTCCATTGACCTAGTGTTACCCGCTGGAGATGAAAGTTGCTAATAAGCCACTTGTGTGAAACATCCTGATTGCCTAGTTGTTTGGAAGCTTTCCATGAATTCCTTGCTGTTCTCTCAGAAGGAAATTCAGTCGAATAGAGTCAGTGGACTGTGAGCTCCATGTGCATATCTACGTTCGAGAAACACTTGTGTCCACAAGACATAGTAGTCAGTACCTGCAGGAAATCTTCGGACTCCGATTGGTTGAAGGAAAAAATAGAGGGGCGAAAAGCCCACACTCGCAGCTCATTGTCCTGCAAAGTTCAGCTACTGCTATGCTCCAGTTCATTCAGTACGGATGGAAAATGATTTCAGAAGCATTTTGGTTAGGACACAACCCACAGCTCTCACATTTGAGACGACTTCTCTTTAAAGATAGAATTAGGGTTAGGGCTAGCACTAGGGTTACGGTTAGGAGTAGTTTTATTATTAGGGTTAGGGTTAGAGTTAGGGTTAGGGTTAGGTTCAGGGATAGGGATAGGGTGAGGGTTAGGGTTAGGGTTAGGGTTAGGATTGTGGTTTGGGTTAATGGTACATGTAGGTTTAGGGCTAGGGCTAAAGGTAGATGATGGCCGCATGTCGAGGAAACTGTGTCGTAGACGATAGTGCAATTCATAGCTCTCATTGTGCTGTACCTTCATTGAGTCCGTTCATGACGAGAAAGTCATTCTGTAGATCGTTGCACTCAAACACAGCAAGGTAAATGAGAAGAGAGCAAAAAGCCGATCATAAGTTCTGAAGAGGTTATGTGATATGGAGCAAGTCACTCATTTCCAATTCAACTGATACGAACATAGTGATGTGGTGCTGCGTTCATGCTTAAAGCCACTCCTCAGGAACATGTTCATTCCCGTGTACTTGGCAGCTTTCACACCGTTCACTCCTGTGCTGTGTCAGAGAAATTCACTCGAATAGAGTAAGGGGACTGCTAGCTGCACAGGCATTGCTACGTTGAAAACACTGTAGGGTCCAAGTGAGGTAGTAGGCTGTTGCTTCTCTTCTTCCTGGGACTACGCTTTTCTGATGGCAAAAGTACGTAGGAGAAAACTCTACTGTAGAAGCTCATTCCCCTTCAAGGATCACAAAGTGCTATGCTAGCATTCCCTCCTTTGCTGACGAGAAATCATTTCAGTAGCTCTTGGGCTATGACACGAGCCAGAGATCCTCTATTGCAGCAAGGTACTTCGACAGGATGCTGACAAGAGTACGCACTATGTGAGACACCACTGCTTTCCTCTCCTACTGAAATGAGAACATCGATAACACGTCAAATAGTGTGGGTGGCTTTTGTGGAAAACACTTTTGGCACGACTTCATACAATTCCTGAATGATGCAGGGGAGCGCAAAGTCTTCACTGCTGTATTCTCAGACTGGAATGAATGCCCCGGTAGGCCCATGTGGTAGTTTTAGCTTCTTCGTCCTTTAATGCTTCACGAACGGGTGGAGTCCAAGGGACGTAGTACAGTCCCCACGCATTTCTCAGGCTACACCCTTCTTCTCCCATTGGTCCAGTACTGAAATGAGAACACTGAGAAGTCGTTCAACACTGAGACGGCTTTGGGGAAAAAAACCCGCTTCCGACGAAATAGGTTTATTCCCGAGTGATTTGGAGGAGAAAACAAATCTTCACGACTGTATTATCTTCCACTGGGAGCCCCACAGGCTACTCTGAGATTCACATTCCCGTAGATCTTCAGAGACTTGGAGTCCAAGTCACGTAGCATGGCCTAGCGGCCTTGCAACGTCCGGACACGCTTTCCTCCCGGAACGCAGAATTTGGCGAAAACAGTGGTAGCCCAGCTTCCTCTCGTTCACACTTGGCATAGTCCTGTGCCAACTAGGGTTCTCTCATTTGTTTGGGGGAACGTGATTACGGAACTCTTTGGCTAGCAAAGTTACCGCCTAGGTGATCATACAGAAAACCAATTGAAATGACGTTCTAAATCGGTCGGTTACATCGGCACCCCATACATTTCGCACTCTACTGAAACGAGTCCATTGACCTAGTGTTACCCGCTGGAGATGAAAGTTGCTAATAAGGCACTTGTGTGAAACATCCTGATTGCCTAGTTGTTTGGAAGCTTTCCATGAATTCCTTGCTGTTCTCTCAGAAGGAAATTCAGTCGAATAGAGTCAGTGGACTGTGAGCTCCATGTGCATATCTACGTTCGAGAAACACTTGTGTCCACAAGACATAGTAGTCAGTACCTGCAGGAAATCTTCGGACTCCGATTGCTTGAAGGAAAAAATAGAGGGGCGAAAAGCCCACACTCGCAGCTCATTGTCCTGCAAAGTTCAGCTACTGCTATGCTCCAGTTCATTCAGTACGGATGGAAAATGATTTCAGAAGCATTTTGGTTAGGACACAACCCACAGCTCTCACATTTGAGACGACTTCTCTTTAAAGATAGAGTTAGGGTTAGGGCTAGCACTAGGGTTACGGTTAGGAGTAGTTTTATTATTAGGGTTAGGGTTAGAGTTAGGGTTAGGGTTAGGTTCAGGGATAGGGATAGGGTTAGGGTTAGGGATAGGGTTAGGGTTAGGATTGTGGTTTGGGTTAATGTTACATGTAGGTTTAGGGCTAGGGCTAAAGGTAGATGATGGCCGCATGTCGAGGAAACTGTGTCGTAGACGATAGTGCAATTCATAGCTCTCATTGTGCTGTACCTTCATTGAGTCCGTTCATGACGAGAAAGTCATTCTGTAGATCGTTGCACTCAAACACAGCAAGGTAAATGAGAAGAGAGCAAAAAGCCGATCATAAGTTCTGAAGAGGTTATGTGATATGGAGCAAGTCACTCATTTCCAATTCAACTGATACGAACATAGTGATGTGGTGCTGCGTTCATGCTTAAAGCCACTTCTCAGGAACATGTTCATTCCCGTGTACTTGGCAGCTTTCACACCGTTCACTCCTGTGCTGTGTCAGAGAAATTCACTCGAATAGAGTAAGGGGACTGCTAGCTGCACAGGCATTGCTACGTTGAAAACACTGTAGGGTCCAAGTGAGGTAGTAGGCTGTTGCTTCTCTTCTTCCTGGGACTACGCTTTTCTGATGGCAAAAGTACCTAGGAGAAAACTCTACTGTAGAAGCTCATTCCCCTTCAAGGATCACAAAGTGCTATGCTAGCATTCCCTCCTTTGCTGACGAGAAATCATTTCAGTAGCTCTTGGGCTATGACACGAGCCAGAGATCCTCTATTGCAGCAAGGTACTTCGACAGGATGCTGACAAGAGTACGCACTATGTGAGACACCACTGCTTTCCTCTCCTACTGAAATGAGAACATCGATAACACGTCAAATAGTGTGGGTGGCTTTTGTGGAAAACACTTTTGGCACGACTTCATACAATTCCTGAATGATGCAGGGGAGCGCAAAGTCTTCACTGCTGTATTCTCAGACTGGAATGAATGCCCCGGTAGGCCCATGTGGTAGTTTTAGCTTCTTCGTCCTTTAATGCTTCACGAACGGGTGGAGTCCAAGGGACGTAGTACAGTCCCCACGCATTTCTCAGGCTACACCCTTCTTCTCCCATTGGTCCAGTACTGAAATGAGAACACTGAGAAGTCGTTCAACACTGAGACGGCTTTGGGGAAAAAAACCCGCTTCCGACGAAATAGGTTTATTCCCGAGTGATTTGGAGGAGAAAACAAATCTTCACGACTGTATTATCTTCCACTGGGAGCCCCACAGGCTACTCTGAGATTCACATTCCCGTAGATCTTCAGAGACTTGGAGTCCAAGTCACGTAGCATGGCCTAGCGGCCTTGCAACGTCCGGACACGCTTTCCTCCCGGAACGCAGAATTTGGCGAAAACAGTGGTAGCCCAGCTTCCTCTCGTTCACACTTGGCATAGTCCTGTGCCAACTAGGGTTCTCTCATTTGTTTGGGGGAACGTGATTACGGAACTCTTTGGCTAGCAAAGTTACCGCCTAGGTGATCATACAGAAAACCAATTGAAATGACGTTCTAAATCGGTCGGTTATATCGGCACCCCATACATTTCGCACTCTACTGAAACGAGTCCATTGACCTAGTGTTACCCGCTGGAGATGAAAGTTGCTAATAAGCCACTTGTGTGAAACATCCTGATTGCCTAGTTGTTTGGAAGCTTTCCATGAATTCCTTGCTGTTCTCTCAGATGGAAATTCAGTCGAATAGAGTCAGTGGACTGTGAGCTCCATGTGCATATCTACGTTCGAGAAACACTTGTGTCCACAAGACATAGTAGTCAGTAACTGCAGGAAATCTTCGGACTCCAATTGCTTGAAGGAAAAAATAGAGGGGCGAAAAGCCCACACTCGCAGCTCATTGTCCTGCAAAGTTCAGCTACTGCTATGCTCCAGTTCATTCAGTACGGATGGAAAATGATTTCAGAAGCATTTTGGTTAGGACACAACCCACAGCTCTCACATTTGAGACGACTTCTCTTTAAAGATAGAGTTAGGGTTAGGGCTAGCACTAGGGTTACGGTTAGGAGTAGTTTTATTATTAGGGTTAGGGTTAGAGTTAGGGTTAGGGTTAGGTTCAGGGATAGGGATAGGGTTAGGGTTAGGGATAGGGTTAGGGTTAGGATTGTGGTTTGGGTTAATGTTACATGTAGGTTTAGGGCTAGGGCTAAAGGTAGATGATGGCCGCATGTCGAGGAAACTGTGTCGTAGACGATAGTGCAATTCATAGCTCTCATTGTGCTGTACCTTCATTGAGTCCGTTCATGACGAGAAAGTCATTCTGTAGATCGTTGCACTCAAACACAGCAAGGTAAATGAGAAGAGAGCAAAAAGCCGATCATAAGTTCTGAAGAGGTTATGTGATATGGAGCAAGTCACTCATTTCCAATTCAACTGATACGAACATAGTGATGTGGTGCTGCGTTCATGCTTAAAGCCACTTCTCAGGAACATGTTCATTCCCGTGTACTTGGCAGCTTTCACACCGTTCACTCCTGTGCTGTGTCAGAGAAATTCACTCGAATAGAGTAAGGGGACTGCTAGCTGCACAGGCATTGCTACGTTGAAAACACTGTAGGGTCCAAGTGAGGTAGTAGGCTGTTGCTTCTCTTCTTCCTGGGACTACGCTTTTCTGATGGCAAAAGTACCTAGGAGAAAACTCTACTGTAGAAGCTCATTCCCCTTCAAGGATCACAAAGTGCTATGCTAGCATTCCCTCCTTTGCTGACGAGAAATCATTTCAGTAGCTCTTGGGCTATGACACGAGCCAGAGATCCTCTATTGCAGCAAGGTACTTCGACAGGATGCTGACAAGAGTACACACTATGTGAGACACCACTGCTTTCCTCTCCTACTGAAATGAGAACATCGATAACACGTCAAATAGTGTGGGTGGCTTTTGTGGAAAACACTTTTGGCACGACTTCATACAATTCCTGAATGATGCAGGGGAGCGCAAAGTCTTCACTGCTGTATTCTCAGACTGGAATGAATGCCCCGGTAGGCCCATGTGGTAGTTTTAGCTTCTTCGTCCTTTAATGCTTCACGAACGGGTGGAGTCCAAGGGACGTAGTACAGTCCCCACGCATTTCTCAGGCTACACCCTTCTTCTCCCATTGGTCCAGTACTGAAATGAGAACACTGAGAAGTCGTTCAACACTGAGACGGCTTTGGGGAAAAAAACCCGCTTCCGACGAAATAGGTTTATTCCCGAGTGATTTGGAGGAGAAAACAAATCTTCACGACTGTATTATCTTCCACTGGGAGCCCCACAGGCTACTCTGAGATTCACATTCCCGTAGATCTTCAGAGACTTGGAGTCCAAGTCACGTAGCATGGCCTAGCGGCCTTGCAATGTCCGGACACGCTTTCCTCCCGGAACGCAGAATTTGGCGAAAACAGTGGTAGCCCAGCTTCCTCTCGTTCACACTTGGCATAGTCCTGTGCCAACTAGGGTTCTCTCATTTGTTTGGGGGAACGTGATTACGGAACTCTTTGGCTAGCAAAGTTACCGCCTAGGTGATCATACAGAAAACCAATTGAAATGACGTTCTAAATCGGTAGGTTACATCGGCACCCCATACATTTCACACTCTACTGAAACGAGTCCATTGACCTAGTGTTACCCGCTGGAGATGAAAGTTGCTAATAAGCCACTTGTGTGAAACATCCTGATGGCCTAGTTGTTTGGAAGCTTTCCATGAATTCCTTGCTGTTCTCTCAGAAGGAAATTCAGTCGAATAGAGTCAGTGGACTGTGAGCTCCATGTGCATATCTACGTTCGAGAAACACTTGTGTCCACAAGACATAGTAGTCAGTACCTGCAGGAAATCTTCGGACTCCGATTGGTTGAAGGAAAAAATAGAGGGGCGAAAAGCCCACACTCGCAGCTCATTGTCCTGCAAAGTTCAGCTACTGCTATGCTCCAGTTCATTCAGTACGGATGGAAAATGATTTCAGAAGCATTTTGGTTAGGACACAACCCACAGCTCTCACATTTGAGACGACTTCTCTTTAAAGATAGAGTTAGGGTTAGGGCTAGCACTAGGGTTACGGTTAGGAGTAGTTTTATTATTAGGGTTAGGGTTAGAGTTAGGGTTAGGGTTAGGTTCAGGGATAGGGATAGGGTGAGGGTTAGGGATAGGGTTAGGTTTAGGATTGTGGTTTGGTTAATGTTACATGTAGGTTTAGGGCTAGGGCTAAAGGTAGATGATGGCCGCATGTCGAGGAAACTGTGTCGTAGACGATAGTGCAATTCATAGCTCTCATTGTGCTGTACCTTCATTGAGTCCGTTCATGACGAGAAAGTCATTCTGTAGATTGTTGCACTCAAACACAGCAAGGTAAATGAGAAGAGAGCAAAAAGCCGATCATAAGTTCTGAAGAGGTTATGTGATATGGAGCAAGTCACTCATTTCCAATTCAACTGATACGAACATAGTGATGTGGTGCTGCGTTCATGCTTAAAGCCACTTCTCAGGAACATGTTCATTCCCGTGTACTTGGCAGCTTTCACACCGTTCACTCCTGTGCTGTGTCAGAGAAATTCACTCGAATAGAGTAAGGGGACTGCTAGCTGCACAGGCATTGCTACGTTGAAAACACTGTAGGGTCCAAGTGAGGTAGTAGGCTGTTGCTTCTCTTCTTCCTGGGACTACGCTTTTCTGATGGCAAAAGTACCTAGGAGAAAACTCTACTGTAGAAGCTCATTCCCCTTCAAGGATCACAAAGTGCTATGCTAGCATTCCCTCCTTTGCTGACGAGAAATCATTTCAGTAGCTCTTGGGCTATGACACGAGCCAGAAATCCTCTATTGCAGCAAGGTACTTCGACAGGATGCTGACAAGAGTACGCACTATGTGAGACACCACTGCTTTCCTCTCCTACTGAAATGAGAACATCGATAACACGTCAAATAGTGTGGGTGGCTTTTGTGGAAAACACTTTTGGCACGACTTCATACAATTCCTGAATGATGCAGGGGAGCGCAAAGTCTTCACTGCTGTATTCTCAGACTGGAATGAATGCCCCGGTAGGCCCATGTGGTAGTTTTAGCTTCTTCGTCCTTTAATGCTTCACGAACGGGTGGAGTCCAAGGGACGTAGTACAGTCCCCACGCATTTCTCAGGCTACACCCTTCTTCTCCCATTGGTCCAGTACTGAAATGAGAACACTGAGAAGTCGTTCAACACTGAGACGGCTTTGGGGAAAAAAACCCGCTTCCGACGAAATAGGTTTATTCCCGAGTGATTTGGAGGAGAAAACAAATCTTCACGACTGTATTATCTTCCACTGGGAGCCCCACAGGCTACTCTGAGATTCACATTCCCGTAGATCTTCAGAGACTTGGAGTCCAAGTCACGTAGCATGGCCTAGCGGCCTTGCAACGTCCGGACACGCTTTCCTCCCGGAACGCAGAATTTGGCGAAAACAGTGGTAGCCCAGCTTCCTCTCGTTCACACTTGGCATAGTCCTGTGCCAACTAGGGTTCTCTCATTTGTTTGGGGGAACGTGATTACGGAACTCTTTGGCTAGCAAAGTTACCGCCTAGGTGATCATACAGAAAACCAATTGAAATGACGTTCTAAATCGGTCGGTTACATCGGCACCCCATACATTTCGCACTCTACTGAAACGAGTCCATTGACCTAGTGTTACCCGCTGGAGATGAAAGTTGCTAATAAGCCACTTGTGTGAAACATCCTGATTGCCTAGTTGTTTGGAAGCTTTCCATGAATTCCTTGCTGTTCTCTCAGAAGGAAATTCAGTCGAATAGAGTCAGTGGACTGTGAGCTCCATGTGCATATCTACGTTCGAGAAACACTTGTGTCCACAAGACATAGTAGTCAGTACCTGCAGGAAATCTTCGGACTCCGATTGGTTGAAGGAAAAAATAGAGGGGCGAAAAGCCCACACTCGCAGCTCATTGTCCTGCAAAGTTCAGCTACTGCTATGCTCCAGTTCATTCAGTACGGATGGAAAATGATTTCAGAAGCATTTTGGTTAGGACACAACCCACAGCTCTCACATTTGAGACGACTTCTCTTTAAAGATAGAGTTAGGGTTAGGGCTAGCACTAGGGTTACGGTTAGGAGTAGTTTTATTATTAGGGTTAGGGTTAGAGTTAGGGTTAGGGTTAGGTTCAGGGATAGGGATAGGGTTAGGGTTAGGGATAGGGTTAGGGTTAGGATTGTGGTTTGGGTTAATGTTACATGTAGGTTTAGGGCTAGGGCTAAAGGTAGATGATGGCCGCATGTCGAGGAAACTGTGTCGTAGACGATAGTGCAATTCATAGCTCTCATTGTGCTGTACCTTCATTGAGTCCCTTCATGACGAGAAAGTCATTCTGTAGATCGTTGCACTCAAACACAGCAAGGTAAATGAGAAGAGAGCAAAAAGCCGATCATAAGTTCTGAAGAGGTTATGTGATATGGAGCAAGTCACTCATTTCCAATTCAACTGATACGAACATAGTGATGTGGTGCTGCGTTCATGCTTAAAGCCACTTCTCAGGAACATGTTCATTCCCGTGTACTTGGCAGCTTTCACACCGTTCACTCCTGTGCTGTGTCAGAGAAATTCACTCGAATAGAGTAAGGGGACTGCTAGCTGCACAGGCATTGCTACGTTGAAAACACTGTAGGGTCCAAGTGAGGTAGTAGGCTGTTGCTTCTCTTCTTCCTGGGACTACGCTTTTCTGATGGCAAAAGTACCTAGGAGAAAACTCTACTGTAGAAGCTCATTCCCCTTCAAGGATCACAAAGTGCTATGCTAGCATTCCCTCCTTTGCTGACGAGAAATCATTTCAGTAGCTCTTGGGCTATGACACGAGCCAGAGATCCTCTATTGCAGCAAGGTACTTCGACAAGATGCTGACAAGAGTACGCACTATGTGAGACACCACTGCTTTCCTCTCCTACTGAAATGAGAACATCGATAACACGTCAAATAGTGTGGGTGGCTTTTGTGGAAAACACTTTTGGCACGACTTCATACAATTCCTGAATGATGCAGGGGAGCGCAAAGTCTTCACTGCTGTATTCTCAGACTGGAATGAATGCCCCGGTAGGCCCATGTGGTAGTTTTAGCTTCTTCGTCCTTTAATGCTTCACGAACGGGTGGAGTCCAAGGGACGTAGTACAGTCCCCACGCATTTCTCAGGCTACACCCTTCTTCTCCCATTGGTCCAGTACTGAAATGAGAACACTGAGAAGTCGTTCAACACTGAGACGGCTTTGGGGAAAAAAACCCGCTTCCGACGAAATAGGTTTATTCCCGAGTGATTTGGAGGAGAAAACAAATCTTCACGACTGTATTATCTTCCACTGGGAGCCCCACAGGCTACTCTGAGATTCACATTCCCGTAGATCTTCAGAGACTTGGAGTCCAAGTCACGTAGCATGGCCTAGCGGCCTTGCAACGTCCGGACACGCTTTCCTCCCGGAACGCAGAATTTGGCGAAAACAGTGGTAGCCCAGCTTCCTCTCGTTCACACTTGGCATAGTCCTGTGCCAACTAGGGTTCTCTCATTTGTTTGGGGGAACGTGATTACGGAACTCTTTGGCTAGCAAAGTTACCGCCTAGGTGATCATACAGAAAACCAATTGAAATGACGTTCTAAATCGGTCGGTTACATCGGCACCCCATACATTTCGCACTCTACTGAAACGAGTCCATTGACCTAGTGTTACCCGCTGGAGATGAAAGTTGCTAATAAGCCACTTGTGTGAAACATCCTGATGGCCTAGTTGTTTGGAAGCTTTCCATGAATTCCTTGCTGTTCTCTCAGAAGGAAATTCAGTCGAATAGAGTCAGTGGACTGTGAGCTCCATGTGCATATCTACGTTCGAGAAACACTTGTGTCCACAAGACATAGTAGTCAGTACCTGCAGGAAATCTTCGGACTCCGATTGGTTGAAGGAAAAAATAGAGGGGCGAAAAGCCCACACTCGCAGCTCATTGTCCTGCAAAGTTCAGCTACTGCTATGCTCCAGTTCATTCAGTACGGATGGAAAATGATTTCAGAAGCATTTTGGTTAGGACACAACCCACAGCTCTCACATTTGAGACGACTTCTCTTTAAAGATAGAGTTAGGGTTAGGGCTAGCACTAGGGTTACGGTTAGGAGTAGTTTTATTATTAGGGTTAGGGTTAGAGTTAGGGTTAGGGTTAGGTTCAGGGATAGGGATAGGGTTAGGGTTAGGGATAGGGTTAGGGTTAGGATTGTGGTTTGGGTTAATGTTACATGTAGGTTTAGGGCTAGGGCTAAAGGTAGATGATGGCCGCATGTCGAGGAAACTGTGTCGTAGACGATAGTGCAATTCATAGCTCTCATTGTGCTGTACCTTCATTGAGTCCGTTCATGACGAGAAAGTCATTCTGTAGATCGTTGCACTCAAACACAGCAAGGTAAATGAGAAGAGAGCAAAAAGCCGATCATAAGTTCTGAAGAGGTTATGTGATATGGAGCAAGTCACTCATTTCCAATTCAACTGATACGAACATAGTGATGTGGTGCTGCGTTCATGCTTAAAGCCACTTCTCAGGAACATGTTCATTCCCGTGTACTTGGCAGCTTTCACACCGTTCACTCCTGTGCTGTGTCAGAGAAATTCACTCGAATAGAGTAAGGGGACTGCTAGCTGCACAGGCATTGCTACGTTGAAAACACTGTAGGGTCCAAGTGAGGTAGTAGGCTGTTGCTTCTCTTCTTCCTGGGACTACGCTTTTCTGATGGCAAAAGTACCTAGGAGAAAACTCTACTGTAGAAGCTCATTCCCCTTCAAGGATCACAAAGTGCTATGCTAGCATTCCCTCCTTTGCTGACGAGAAATCATTTCAGTAGCTCTTGGGCTATGACACGAGCCAGAGATCCTCTATTGCAGCAAGGTACTTCGACAGGATGCTGACAAGAGTACGCACTATGTGAGACACCACTGCTTTCCTCTCCTACTGAAATGAGAACATCGATAACACGTCAAATAGTGTGGGTGGCTTTTGTGGAAAACACTTTGGGCACGACTTCATACAATTCCTGAATGATGCAGGGGAGCGCAAAGTCTTCACTGCTGTATTCTCAGACTGGAATGAATGCCCCGGTAGGCCCATGTGGTAGTTTTAGCTTCTTCGTCCTTTAATGCTTCACGAACGGGTGGAGTCCAAGGGACGTAGTACAGTCCCCACGCATTTCTCAGGCTACACCCTTCTTCTCCCATTGGTCCAGTACTGAAATGAGAACACTGAGAAGTCGTTCAACACTGAGACGGCTTTGGGGAAAAAAACCCGCTTCCGACGAAATAGGTTTATTCCCGAGTGATTTGGAGGAGAAAACAAATCTTCACGACTGTATTATCTTCCACTGGGAGCCCCACAGGCTACTCTGAGATTCACATTCCCGTAGATCTTCAGAGACTTGGAGTCCAAGTCACGTAGCATGGCCTAGCGGCCTTGCAACGTCCGGACACGCTTTCCTCCCGGAACACAGAATTTGGCGAAAACAGTGGTAGCCCAGCTTCCTCTCGTTCACACTTGGCATAGTCCTGTGCCAACTAGGGTTCTCTCATTTGTTTGGGGGAACGTGATTACGGAACTCTTTGGCTAGCAAAGTTACCGCCTAGGTGATCATACAGAAAACCAATTGAAATGACGTTCTAAATCGGTCGGTTACATCGGCACCCCATACATTTCGCACTCTACTGAAACGAGTCCATTGACCTAGTGTTACCCGCTGGAGATGAAAGTTGCTAATAAGCCACTTGTGTGAAACATCCTGATGGCCTAGTTGTTTGGAAGCTTTCCATGTATTCCTTGCTGTTCTCTCAGAAGGAAATTCAGTCGAATAGAGTCAGTGGACTGTGAGCTCCATGTGCATATCTACGTTCGAGAAACACTTGTGTCCACAAGACATAGTAGTCAGTACCTGCAGGAAATCTTCGGACTCCGATTGGTTGAAGGAAAAAATAGAGGGGCGAAAAGCCCACACTCGCAGCTCATTGTCCTGTAAAGTTCAGCTACTGCTATGCTCTAGTTCATTCAGTACGGATGGAAAATGATTTCAGAAGCATTTTGGTTAGGACACAACCCACAGCTCTCACATTTGAGACGACTTCTCTTTAAAGATAGAGTTAGGGTTAGGGCTAGCACTAGGGTTACGGTTAGGAGTAGTTTTATTATTAGGGTTAGGGTTAGAGTTAGGGTTAGGGTTAGGTTCAGGGATAGGGATAGGGTGAGGGTTAGGGTTAGGGTTAGGGTTAGGATTGTGGTTTGGGTTAATGGTACATGTAGTTTTAGGGCTAGGGCTAAAGGTAGATGATGGCCGCATGTCGAGGAAACTGTGTCGTAGACGATAGTGCAATTCATAGCTCTCATTGTGCTGTACCTTCATTGAGTCCCTTCATGACGAGAAAGTCATTCTGTAGATCGTTGCACTCAAACACAGCAAGGTAAATGAGAAGAGAGCAAAAAGCCGATCATAAGTTCTGAAGAGGTTATGTGATATGGAGCAAGTCACTCATTTCCAATTCAACTGATACGAACATAGTGATGTGGTGCTGCGTTCATGCTTAAAGCCACTTCTCAGGAACATGTTCATTCCCGTGTACTTGGCAGCTTTCACACCGTTCACTCCTGTGCTGTGTCAGAGAAATTCACTCGAATAGAGTAAGGGGACTGCTAGCTGCACAGGCATTGCTACGTTGAAAACACTGTAGGGTCCAAGTGAGGTAGTAGGCTGTTGCTTCTCTTCTTCCTGGGACTACGCTTTTCTGATGGCAAAAGTACCTAGGAGAAAACTCTACTGTAGAAGCTCATTCCCCTTCAAGGATCACAAAGTGCTATGCTAGCATTCCCTCCTTTGCTGACGAGAAATCATTTCAGTAGCTCTTGGGCTATGACACGAGCCAGAGATCCTCTATTGCAGCAAGGTACTTCGACAAGATGCTGACAAGAGTACGCACTATGTGAGACACCACTGCTTTCCTCTCCTACTGAAATGAGAACATCGATAACACGTCAAATAGTGTGGGTGGCTTTTGTGGAAAACACTTTTGGCACGACTTCATACAATTCCTGAATGATGCAGGGGAGCGCAAAGTCTTCACTGCTGTATTCTCAGACTGGAATGAATGCCCCGGTAGGCCCATGTGGTAGTTTTAGCTTCTTCGTCCTTTAATGCTTCACGAACGGGTGGAGTCCAAGGGACGTAGTACAGTCCCCACGCATTTCTCAGGCTACACCCTTCTTCTCCCATTGGTCCAGTACTGAAATGAGAACACTGAGAAGTCGTTCAACACTGAGACGGCTTTGGGGAAAAAAACCCGCTTCCGACGAAATAGGTTTATTCCCGAGTGATTTGGAGGAGAAAACAAATCTTCACGACTGTATTATCTTCCACTGGGAGCCCCACAGGCTACTCTGAGATTCACATTCCCGTAGATCTTCAGAGACTTGGAGTCCAAGTCACGTAGCATGGCCTAGCGGCCTTGCAACGTCCGGACACGCTTTCCTCCCGGAACGCAGAATTTGGCGAAAACAGTGGTAGCCCAGCTTCCTCTCGTTCACACTTGGCATAGTCCTGTGCCAACTAGGGTTCTCTCATTTGTTTGGGGGAACGTGATTACGGAACTCTTTGGCTAGCAAAGTTACCGCCTAGGTGATCATACAGAAAACCAATTGAAATGACGTTCTAAATCGGTCGGTTACATCGGCACCCCATACATTTCGCACTCTACTGAAACGAGTCCATTGACCTAGTGTTACCCGCTGGAGATGAAAGTTGCTAATAAGCCACTTGTGTGAAACATCCTGATGGCCTAGTTGTTTGGAAGCTTTCCATGAATTCCTTGCTGTTCTCTCAGAAGGAAATTCAGTCGAATAGAGTCAGTGGACTGTGAGCTCCATGTGCATATCTACGTTCGAGAAACACTTGTGTCCACAAGACATAGTAGTCAGTACCTGCAGGAAATCTTCGGACTCCGATTGGTTGAAGGAAAAAATAGAGGGGCGAAAAGCCCACACTCGCAGCTCATTGTCCTGCAAAGTTCAGCTACTGCTATGCTCCAGTTCATTCAGTACGGATGGAAAATGATTTCAGAAGCATTTTGGTTAGGACACAACCCACAGCTCTCACATTTGAGACGACTTCTCTTTAAAGATAGAGTTAGGGTTAGGGCTAGCACTAGGGTTACGGTTAGGAGTAGTTTTATTATTAGGGTTAGGGTTAGAGTTAGGGTTAGGGTTAGGTTCAGGGATAGGGATAGGGTTAGGGTTAGGGATAGGGTTAGGGTTAGGATTGTGGTTTGGGTTAATGTTACATGTAGGTTTAGGGCTAGGGCTAAAGGTAGATGATGGCCGCATGTCGAGGAAACTGTGTCGTAGACGATAGTGCAATTCATAGCTCTCATTGTGCTGTACCTTCATTGAGTCCGTTCATGACGAGAAAGTCATTCTGTAGATCGTTGCACTCAAACACAGCAAGGTAAATGAGAAGAGAGCAAAAAGCCGATCATAAGTTCTGAAGAGGTTATGTGATATGGAGCAAGTCACTCATTTCCAATTCAACTGATACGAACATAGTGATGTGGTGCTGCGTTCATGCTTAAAGCCACTTCTCAGGAACATGTTCATTCCCGTGTACTTGGCAGCTTTCACACCGTTCACTCCTGTGCTGTGTCAGAGAAATTCACTCGAATAGAGTAAGGGGACTGCTAGCTGCACAGGCATTGCTACGTTGAAAACACTGTAGGGTCCAAGTGAGGTAGTAGGCTGTTGCTTCTCTTCTTCCTGGGACTACGCTTTTCTGATGGCAAAAGTACCTAGGAGAAAACTCTACTGTAGAAGCTCATTCCCCTTCAAGGATCACAAAGTGCTATGCTAGCATTCCCTCCTTTGCTGACGAGAAATCATTTCAGTAGCTCTTGGGCTATGACACGAGCCAGAGATCCTCTATTGCAGCAAGGTACTTCGACAGGATGCTGACAAGAGTACACACTATGTGAGACACCACTGCTTTCCTCTCCTACTGAAATGAGAACATCGATAACACGTCAAATAGTGTGGGTGGCTTTTGTGGAAAACACTTTTGGCACGACTTCATACAATTCCTGAATGATGCAGGGGAGCGCAAAGTCTTCACTGCTGTATTCTCAGACTGGAATGAATGCCCCGGTAGGCCCATGTGGTAGTTTTAGCTTCTTCGTCCTTTAATGCTTCACGAACGGGTGGAGTCCAAGGGACGTAGTACAGTCCCCACGCATTTCTCAGGCTACACCCTTCTTCTCCCATTGGTCCAGTACTGAAATGAGAACACTGAGAAGTCGTTCAACACTGAGACGGCTTTGGGGAAAAAAACCCGCTTCCGACGAAATAGGTTTATTCCCGAGTGATTTGGAGGAGAAAACAAATCTTCACGACTGTATTATCTTCCACTGGGAGCCCCACAGGCTACTCTGAGATTCACATTCCCGTAGATCTTCAGAGACTTGGAGTCCAAGTCACGTAGCATGGCCTAGCGGCCTTGCAATGTCCGGACACGCTTTCCTCCCGGAACGCAGAATTTGGCGAAAACAGTGGTAGCCCAGCTTCCTCTCGTTCACACTTGGCATAGTCCTGTGCCAACTAGGGTTCTCTCATTTGTTTGGGGGAACGTGATTACGGAACTCTTTGGCTAGCAAAGTTACCGCCTAGGTGATCATACAGAAAACCAATTGAAATGACGTTCTAAATCGGTAGGTTACATCGGCACCCCATACATTTCGCACTCTACTGAAACGAGTCCATTGACCTAGTGTTACCCGCTGGAGATGAAAGTTGCTAATAAGCCACTTGTGTGAAACATCCTGATGGCCTAGTTGTTTGGAAGCTTTCCATGAATTCCTTGCTGTTCTCTCAGAAGGAAATTCAGTCGAATAGAGTCAGTGGACTGTGAGCTCCATGTGCATATCTACGTTCGAGAAACACTTGTGTCCACAAGACATAGTAGTCAGTACCTGCAGGAAATCTTCGGACTCCGATTGGTTGAAGGAAAAAATAGAGGGGCGAAAAGCCCACACTCGCAGCTCATTGTCCTGCAAAGTTCAGCTACTGCTATGCTCCAGTTCATTCAGTACGGATGGAAAATGATTTCAGAAGCATTTTGGTTAGGACACAACCCACAGCTCTCACATTTGAGACGACTTCTCTTTAAAGATAGAGTTAGGGTTAGGGCTAGCACTAGGGTTACGGTTAGGAGTAGTTTTATTATTAGGGTTAGGGTTAGAGTTAGGGTTAGGGTTAGGTTCAGGGATAGGGATAGGGTGAGGGTTAGGGATAGGGTTAGGTTTAGGATTGTGGTTTGGTTAATGTTACATGTAGGTTTAGGGCTAGGGCTAAAGGTAGATGATGGCCGCATGTCGAGGAAACTGTGTCGTAGACGATAGTGCAATTCATAGCTCTCATTGTGCTGTACCTTCATTGAGTCCGTTCATGACGAGAAAGTCATTCTGTAGATTGTTGCACTCAAACACAGCAAGGTAAATGAGAAGAGAGCAAAAAGCCGATCATAAGTTCTGAAGAGGTTATGTGATATGGAGCAAGTCACTCATTTCCAATTCAACTGATACGAACATAGTGATGTGGTGCTGCGTTCATGCTTAAAGCCACTTCTCAGGAACATGTTCATTCCCGTGTACTTGGCAGCTTTCACACCGTTCACTCCTGTGCTGTGTCAGAGAAATTCACTCGAATAGAGTAAGGGGACTGCTAGCTGCACAGGCATTGCTACGTTGAAAACACTGTAGGGTCCAAGTGAGGTAGTAGGCTGTTGCTTCTCTTCTTCCTGGGACTACGCTTTTCTGATGGCAAAAGTACCTAGGAGAAAACTCTACTGTAGAAGCTCATTCCCCTTCAAGGATCACAAAGTGCTATGCTAGCATTCCCTCCTTTGCTGACGAGAAATCATTTCAGTAGCTCTTGGGCTATGACACGAGCCAGAAATCCTCTATTGCAGCAAGGTACTTCGACAGGATGCTGACAAGAGTACGCACTATGTGAGACACCACTGCTTTCCTCTCCTACTGAAATGAGAACATCGATAACACGTCAAATAGTGTGGGTGGCTTTTGTGGAAAACACTTTTGGCACGACTTCATACAATTCCTGAATGATGCAGGGGAGCGCAAAGTCTTCACTGCTGTATTCTCAGACTGGAATGAATGCCCCGGTAGGCCCATGTGGTAGTTTTAGCTTCTTCGTCCTTTAATGCTTCACGAACGGGTGGAGTCCAAGGGACGTAGTACAGTCCCCACGCATTTCTCAGGCTACACCCTTCTTCTCCCATTGGTCCAGTACTGAAATGAGAACACTGAGAAGTCGTTCAACACTGAGACGGCTTTGGGGAAAAAAACCCGCTTCCGACGAAATAGGTTTATTCCCGAGTGATTTGGAGGAGAAAACAAATCTTCACGACTGTATTATCTTCCACTGGGAGCCCCACAGGCTACTCTGAGATTCACATTCCCGTAGATCTTCAGAGACTTGGAGTCCAAGTCACGTAGCATGGCCTAGCGGCCTTGCAACGTCCGGACACGCTTTCCTCCCGGAACGCAGAATTTGGCGAAAACAGTGGTAGCCCAGCTTCCTCTCGTTCACACTTGGCATAGTCCTGTGCCAACTAGGGTTCTCTCATTTGTTTGGGGGAACGTGATTACGGAACTCTTTGGCTAGCAAAGTTACCGCCTAGGTGATCATACAGAAAACCAATTGAAATGACGTTCTAAATCGGTCGGTTACATCGGCACCCCATACATTTCGCACTCTACTGAAACGAGTCCATTGACCTAGTGTTACCCGCTGGAGATGAAAGTTGCTAATAAGCCACTTGTGTGAAACATCCTGATTGCCTAGTTGTTTGGAAGCTTTCCATGAATTCCTTGCTGTTCTCTCAGAAGGAAATTCAGTCGAATAGAGTCAGTGGACTGTGAGCTCCATGTGCATATCTACGTTCGAGAAACACTTGTGTCCACAAGACATAGTAGTCAGTACCTGCAGGAAATCTTCGGACTCCGATTGGTTGAAGGAAAAAATAGAGGGGCGAAAAGCCCACACTCGCAGCTCATTGTCCTGCAAAGTTCAGCTACTGCTATGCTCCAGTTCATTCAGTACGGATGGAAAATGATTTCAGAAGCATTTTGGTTAGGACACAACCCACAGCTCTCACATTTGAGACGACTTCTCTTTAAAGATAGAGTTAGGGTTAGGGCTAGCACTAGGGTTACGGTTAGGAGTAGTTTTATTATTAGGGTTAGGGTTAGAGTTAGGGTTAGGGTTAGGTTCAGGGATAGGGATAGGGTTAGGGTTAGGGATAGGGTTAGGGTTAGGATTGTGGTTTGGGTTAATGTTACATGTAGGTTTAGGGCTAGGGCTAAAGGTAGATGATGGCCGCATGTCGAGGAAACTGTGTCGTAGACGATAGTGCAATTCATAGCTCTCATTGTGCTGTACCTTCATTGAGTCCCTTCATGACGAGAAAGTCATTCTGTAGATCGTTGCACTCAAACACAGCAAGGTAAATGAGAAGAGAGCAAAAAGCCGATCATAAGTTCTGAAGAGGTTATGTGATATGGAGCAAGTCACTCATTTCCAATTCAACTGATACGAACATAGTGATGTGGTGCTGCGTTCATGCTTAAAGCCACTTCTCAGGAACATGTTCATTCCCGTGTACTTGGCAGCTTTCACACCGTTCACTCCTGTGCTGTGTCAGAGAAATTCACTCGAATAGAGTAAGGGGACTGCTAGCTGCACAGGCATTGCTACGTTGAAAACACTGTAGGGTCCAAGTGAGGTAGTAGGCTGTTGCTTCTCTTCTTCCTGGGACTACGCTTTTCTGATGGCAAAAGTACCTAGGAGAAAACTCTACTGTAGAAGCTCATTCCCCTTCAAGGATCACAAAGTGCTATGCTAGCATTCCCTCCTTTGCTGACGAGAAATCATTTCAGTAGCTCTTGGGCTATGACACGAGCCAGAGATCCTCTATTGCAGCAAGGTACTTCGACAAGATGCTGACAAGAGTACGCACTATGTGAGACACCACTGCTTTCCTCTCCTACTGAAATGAGAACATCGATAACACGTCAAATAGTGTGGGTGGCTTTTGTGGAAAACACTTTTGGCACGACTTCATACAATTCCTGAATGATGCAGGGGAGCGCAAAGTCTTCACTGCTGTATTCTCAGACTGGAATGAATGCCCCGGTAGGCCCATGTGGTAGTTTTAGCTTCTTCGTCCTTTAATGCTTCACGAACGGGTGGAGTCCAAGGGACGTAGTACAGTCCCCACGCATTTCTCAGGCTACACCCTTCTTCTCCCATTGGTCCAGTACTGAAATGAGAACACTGAGAAGTCGTTCAACACTGAGACGGCTTTGGGGAAAAAAACCCGCTTCCGACGAAATAGGTTTATTCCCGAGTGATTTGGAGGAGAAAACAAATCTTCACGACTGTATTATCTTCCACTGGGAGCCCCACAGGCTACTCTGAGATTCACATTCCCGTAGATCTTCAGAGACTTGGAGTCCAAGTCACGTAGCATGGCCTAGCGGCCTTGCAACGTCCGGACACGCTTTCCTCCCGGAACGCAGAATTTGGCGAAAACAGTGGTAGCCCAGCTTCCTCTCGTTCACACTTGGCATAGTCCTGTGCCAACTAGGGTTCTCTCATTTGTTTGGGGGAACGTGATTACGGAACTCTTTGGCTAGCAAAGTTACCGCCTAGGTGATCATACAGAAAACCAATTGAAATGACGTTCTAAATCGGTCGGTTACATCGGCACCCCATACATTTCGCACTCTACTGAAACGAGTCCATTGACCTAGTGTTACCCGCTGGAGATGAAAGTTGCTAATAAGCCACTTGTGTGAAACATCCTGATGGCCTAGTTGTTTGGAAGCTTTCCATGAATTCCTTGCTGTTCTCTCAGAAGGAAATTCAGTCGAATAGAGTCAGTGGACTGTGAGCTCCATGTGCATATCTACGTTCGAGAAACACTTGTGTCCACAAGACATAGTAGTCAGTACCTGCAGGAAATCTTCGGACTCCGATTGGTTGAAGGAAAAAATAGAGGGGCGAAAAGCCCACACTCGCAGCTCATTGTCCTGCAAAGTTCAGCTACTGCTATGCTCCAGTTCATTCAGTACGGATGGAAAATGATTTCAGAAGCATTTTGGTTAGGACACAACCCACAGCTCTCACATTTGAGACGACTTCTCTTTAAAGATAGAGTTAGGGTTAGGGCTAGCACTAGGGTTACGGTTAGGAGTAGTTTTATTATTAGGGTTAGGGTTAGAGTTAGGGTTAGGGTTAGGTTCAGGGATAGGGATAGGGTTAGGGTTAGGGATAGGGTTAGGGTTAGGATTGTGGTTTGGGTTAATGTTACATGTAGGTTTAGGGCTAGGGCTAAAGGTAGATGATGGCCGCATGTCGAGGAAACTGTGTCGTAGACGATAGTGCAATTCATAGCTCTCATTGTGCTGTACCTTCATTGAGTCCGTTCATGACGAGAAAGTCATTCTGTAGATCGTTGCACTCAAACACAGCAAGGTAAATGAGAAGAGAGCAAAAAGCCGATCATAAGTTCTGAAGAGGTTATGTGATATGGAGCAAGTCACTCATTTCCAATTCAACTGATACGAACATAGTGATGTGGTGCTGCGTTCATGCTTAAAGCCACTTCTCAGGAACATGTTCATTCCCGTGTACTTGGCAGCTTTCACACCGTTCACTCCTGTGCTGTGTCAGAGAAATTCACTCGAATAGAGTAAGGGGACTGCTAGCTGCACAGGCATTGCTACGTTGAAAACACTGTAGGGTCCAAGTGAGGTAGTAGGCTGTTGCTTCTCTTCTTCCTGGGACTACGCTTTTCTGATGGCAAAAGTACCTAGGAGAAAACTCTACTGTAGAAGCTCATTCCCCTTCAAGGATCACAAAGTGCTATGCTAGCATTCCCTCCTTTGCTGACGAGAAATCATTTCAGTAGCTCTTGGGCTATGACACGAGCCAGAGATCCTCTATTGCAGCAAGGTACTTCGACAGGATGCTGACAAGAGTACGCACTATGTGAGACACCACTGCTTTCCTCTCCTACTGAAATGAGAACATCGATAACACGTCAAATAGTGTGGGTGGCTTTTGTGGAAAACACTTTGGGCACGACTTCATACAATTCCTGAATGATGCAGGGGAGCGCAAAGTCTTCACTGCTGTATTCTCAGACTGGAATGAATGCCCCGGTAGGCCCATGTGGTAGTTTTAGCTTCTTCGTCCTTTAATGCTTCACGAACGGGTGGAGTCCAAGGGACGTAGTACAGTCCCCACGCATTTCTCAGGCTACACCCTTCTTCTCCCATTGGTCCAGTACTGAAATGAGAACACTGAGAAGTCGTTCAACACTGAGACGGCTTTGGGGAAAAAAACCCGCTTCCGACGAAATAGGTTTATTCCCGAGTGATTTGGAGGAGAAAACAAATCTTCACGACTGTATTATCTTCCACTGGGAGCCCCACAGGCTACTCTGAGATTCACATTCCCGTAGATCTTCAGAGACTTGGAGTCCAAGTCACGTAGCATGGCCTAGCGGCCTTGCAACGTCCGGACACGCTTTCCTCCCGGAACACAGAATTTGGCGAAAACAGTGGTAGCCCAGCTTCCTCTCGTTCACACTTGGCATAGTCCTGTGCCAACTAGGGTTCTCTCATTTGTTTGGGGGAACGTGATTACGGAACTCTTTGGCTAGCAAAGTTACCGCCTAGGTGATCATACAGAAAACCAATTGAAATGACGTTCTAAATCGGTCGGTTACATCGGCACCCCATACATTTCGCACTCTACTGAAACGAGTCCATTGACCTAGTGTTACCCGCTGGAGATGAAAGTTGCTAATAAGCCACTTGTGTGAAACATCCTGATGGCCTAGTTGTTTGGAAGCTTTCCATGTATTCCTTGCTGTTCTCTCAGAAGGAAATTCAGTCGAATAGAGTCAGTGGACTGTGAGCTCCATGTGCATATCTACGTTCGAGAAACACTTGTGTCCACAAGACATAGTAGTCAGTACCTGCAGGAAATCTTCGGACTCCGATTGGTTGAAGGAAAAAATAGAGGGGCGAAAAGCCCACACTCGCAGCTCATTGTCCTGTAAAGTTCAGCTACTGCTATGCTCTAGTTCATTCAGTACGGATGGAAAATGATTTCAGAAGCATTTTGGTTAGGACACAACCCACAGCTCTCACATTTGAGACGACTTCTCTTTAAAGATAGAGTTAGGGTTAGGGCTAGCACTAGGGTTACGGTTAGGAGTAGTTTTATTATTAGGGTTAGGGTTAGAGTTAGGGTTAGGGTTAGGTTCAGGGATAGGGATAGGGTGAGGGTTAGGGTTAGGGTTAGGGTTAGGATTGTGGTTTGGGTTAATGGTACATGTAGTTTTAGGGCTAGGGCTAAAGGTAGATGATGGCCGCATGTCGAGGAAACTGTGTCGTAGACGATAGTGCAATTCATAGCTCTCATTGTGCTGTACCTTCATTGAGTCCCTTCATGACGAGAAAGTCATTCTGTAGATCGTTGCACTCAAACACAGCAAGGTAAATGAGAAGAGAGCAAAAAGCCGATCATAAGTTCTGAAGAGGTTATGTGATATGGAGCAAGTCACTCATTTCCAATTCAACTGATACGAACATAGTGATGTGGTGCTGCGTTCATGCTTAAAGCCACTTCTCAGGAACATGTTCATTCCCGTGTACTTGGCAGCTTTCACACCGTTCACTCCTGTGCTGTGTCAGAGAAATTCACTCGAATAGAGTAAGGGGACTGCTAGCTGCACAGGCATTGCTACGTTGAAAACACTGTAGGGTCCAAGTGAGGTAGTAGGCTGTTGCTTCTCTTCTTCCTGGGACTACGCTTTTCTGATGGCAAAAGTACCTAGGAGAAAACTCTACTGTAGAAGCTCATTCCCCTTCAAGGATCACAAAGTGCTATGCTAGCATTCCCTCCTTTGCTGACGAGAAATCATTTCAGTAGCTCTTGGGCTATGACACGAGCCAGAGATCCTCTATTGCAGCAAGGTACTTCGACAAGATGCTGACAAGAGTACGCACTATGTGAGACACCACTGCTTTCCTCTCCTACTGAAATGAGAACATCGATAACACGTCAAATAGTGTGGGTGGCTTTTGTGGAAAACACTTTTGGCACGACTTCATACAATTCCTGAATGATGCAGGGGAGCGCAAAGTCTTCACTGCTGTATTCTCAGACTGGAATGAATGCCCCGGTAGGCCCATGTGGTAGTTTTAGCTTCTTCGTCCTTTAATGCTTCACGAACGGGTGGAGTCCAAGGGACGTAGTACAGTCCCCACGCATTTCTCAGGCTACACCCTTCTTCTCCCATTGGTCCAGTACTGAAATGAGAACACTGAGAAGTCGTTCAACACTGAGACGGCTTTGGGGAAAAAAACCCGCTTCCGACGAAATAGGTTTATTCCCGAGTGATTTGGAGGAGAAAACAAATCTTCACGACTGTATTATCTTCCACTGGGAGCCCCACAGGCTACTCTGAGATTCACATTCCCGTAGATCTTCAGAGACTTGGAGTCCAAGTCACGTAGCATGGCCTAGCGGCCTTGCAACGTCCGGACACGCTTTCCTCCCGGAACGCAGAATTTGGCGAAAACAGTGGTAGCCCAGCTTCCTCTCGTTCACACTTGGCATAGTCCTGTGCCAACTAGGGTTCTCTCATTTGTTTGGGGGAACGTGATTACGGAACTCTTTGGCTAGCAAAGTTACCGCCTAGGTGATCATACAGAAAACCAATTGAAATGACGTTCTAAATCGGTCGGTTACATCGGCACCCCATACATTTCGCACTCTACTGAAACGAGTCCATTGACCTAGTGTTACCCGCTGGAGATGAAAGTTGCTAATAAGCCACTTGTGTGAAACATCCTGATGGCCTAGTTGTTTGGAAGCTTTCCATGAATTCCTTGCTGTTCTCTCAGAAGGAAATTCAGTCGAATAGAGTCAGTGGACTGTGAGCTCCATGTGCATATCTACGTTCGAGAAACACTTGTGTCCACAAGACATAGTAGTCAGTACCTGCAGGAAATCTTCGGACTCCGATTGGTTGAAGGAAAAAATAGAGGGGCGAAAAGCCCACACTCGCAGCTCATTGTCCTGCAAAGTTCAGCTACTGCTATGCTCCAGTTCATTCAGTACGGATGGAAAATGATTTCAGAAGCATTTTGGTTAGGACACAACCCACAGCTCTCACATTTGAGACGACTTCTCTTTAAAGATAGAGTTAGGGTTAGGGCTAGCACTAGGGTTACGGTTAGGAGTAGTTTTATTATTAGGGTTAGGGTTAGAGTTAGGGTTAGGGTTAGGTTCAGGGATAGGGATAGGGTTAGGGTTAGGGATAGGGTTAGGGTTAGGATTGTGGTTTGGGTTAATGTTACATGTAGGTTT